>NW_008594159.1:0-6660 GCF_000691845.1 Merops nubicus | reverse complement strand
CTTTCCTAGCTAGGCTGATATCTGCTTGCAGAAAACAAAAAATCGGTTTGGGAGCCATTCAAAGAGAGAAATGATAACAAACAAACAAAAGCTTTCTTTAAGTATCACCAAAGAAGGAAGCAACATATCTCACAATCAGATAAACTCGATACGTATCAACAAAACAGGGGTCTACCTTTGTGTTCCCCAATAAATATTGAAGGGAGAGCACAAATCTTCTGCTGGTATAACTGGAAGTGGACTGTGGACACAATGACTTGCAATAATGATTGAATTATTCTTTTTTTCCTTGTGATTTTATTTTGACATTTGCACTGTCTATTTATCCCAAAGTAAGTGATAGGAAAAGAATCTTCAAAAGTATCCTTGAACTCAAGAATACATAATCTCAGAAAAGGGATGAATCCCTCAGAAAAAGGGAAATAATTTTAAATTTTGCTAATGCTCAGATTTCAAGATTTTGCTTGTAAGAATCAGTTCAACAAATATAACTGAATTAAATAAGATTATTATTCATTAATATGAACTCTTTCAGCAAGCCATGTTTCCTAATAAAAAATAAAGATTGTACTGACATTTTTCGTCTTAAAAGAAAAATTCAATAGAGACAAATAGACAGTAAGAATCTATTTTCAGACTGTAGTGGCACTTTCTCATTGCCAATGAATGAACTTTAAAGAGATTAGCTCAGATTTGTATGTCTCAGTAGATATTTGCAGTTGGTTTTGATGAATTACATTTAATGCAACACTTTATAACAGAAACAGTACTATACATGAAATACATTCAAATTGGCCAGAGTAATATGAGTAATTCTTCAAGCCAAATAAAATTCAGTAACAAGGAAAAAAAACACGTCTCTTCCAAAACAAGATAGTGAAATCTTTTAACGTAACATCTACTGCATTACTGAAATCTATTCTCTACAGATCTGCTATCATGATGATAGCAAATAGTTTTTCTAGGGTTTTTAATTCCCTGTGGCTTCCTTTTCACTACTACATGTTAGTCTTTCGTATCTCCCAATCCAGTGATCCATACATGGAAGGAATTGTTTACTTCAGGTATGACCTTGGGATGTCAGATTCTTACCTTATTTGACAGAAGTCTTGAGATTTGGTGTGCCAACATGCTGATGACTGGCATTCAGATGGTCCTGCTCTAGCCTAGAACACAATAATGGAGATAAACCCTAATAAAACTCCCTCTCCATTTTAACATTATTGAGCAATAGAAAATCCTTGTTACACTACCTTCCTCCTAAATTTGTGCAGGGCATTACTTTGTACAAAGTTTTCAGCGGTACTTCTGCCTCCCCTGTGTTAATTATTCTACACCAACAAGCAATGTAAGTACTGGCAGGTGTTGTTCACTGCTGCACTGAGGTTCCTAACAGTTCTAGTATCAGGAGAGACAACTTACTGCATCTTCATTTTCATTCAGCACTTGAAACCTGGATGATACTTCTAGGAAGAGTAACTGATTTACTAGTTCTAGGCAACACTCCTGACAAACTGGTACTCTCCTGGCTGCCATTATTCTTACTGCTAGGATATATAATACCTTGATATTGATAATAAAGGTAAATACTTTTACCTTGATAATAAAGGCAAAAATAAGGAGTGTTGAATAATTTTATTTTTTTTTTCCCTGGCTGCACAGGCATCTCACCAACTTTGAGTAGCACTACATTGTGGTAGTGAACTATATATTCCATAGTGTCAGGGATTATATGAAATACAACTACTATATTTACAGGAGTTTTGAGAGCAGAATTTCAGTGACCACACTGTTTTTATAGGTGCTATACATATTTAGGTGGTACAACTTTTTCAGAGTGCATCATTCATTGTTTCCATTATGGAAGCACAGTGTAAAATTTCATGTTTCTTTCTGGTACAAAGTACTTCCATTCTGTCTAAACTTTGCCAGCTATGAAAAGATCTGTACTTTTTTTACTACCTGATCTTTTTTGCAGTGTTTTGGCTGGATTTTTAACTAGGACAAATGTGTTCTCTCCAGAGGATCTTAATTTGAGGGCAGCTGGTTCAGCTGTGGTTTTAATCACTGGTATATCCATTGATTTCCATTTTTCCCTGTTAGCTGTGTGTTTTCTTGTTCTGCTGAGCACTTTCATGTCATTTTTCATTTAGCTGTAATATTGGATGCTGTATCATATAAGGCACAGGCAACAGATAATAGGTCATAAATCAGGGCCCCTATAGCATGAGTTAAATGAACCAGCTTGCTGTTAACCTGTTGCATTTCCAACTATGAAATTCAGATAGTGTTTTGCAGTCAATATCCATGTTCTTTAGGATGTTATTTTACCACTCAACAATTATTTGAAATAAAAAAGGGATGCTTAAGTATTGTTCAGACAGAAACCTCTGAATTTTCTGCTTTTGTAAAAGGTTTTTTGGCTTCCTATTTCTATCTTGCCTGTATTGGTTGGTTTCCAAGGCAATATTACTCTACTTTCACACCCTGTTTGCATCAATGATCAGGATCAGCAGGAGGTTTTTTACATGTGGCTGATGTTGGAAAGCATTTGATCTCAAGTATCAGTATCATTACTATCATCATTGTTTTGTTACCCTGTGTCTTCTAATAGCATAGTCACCTTAAAATTAGTACGTTACAGCTTATGGCAAAAGTGACTGCTCTGCATGGCAGGATATGATACTGCTATTTCTTTCATCAAGATTATCACAATGTACTCATTCGAAATAGCAGATAGCTTCCATTCCAGTCCCTCTGCTGGGGTTTAGTTCTCATATTCAGGGCAGCAAGTGTGGCCACTCTTGTACCTAACTGTGAGGAACAAAACCAAGCCAAGAGCACATGCTTCAGGTTCAATGGCTAGAAGTGTTATTTAGTTTTATGATCTCACAATACACAGTTTTTCCTAAACGATTAATATCTGGATTATTGGTTACTCTTTTTCCTTTTCATACATTCAAATATTAGCTTATTTACCAATTTTAGATGCTTTTAAAGTAAAAATTTACACAAATTACAGCTGAGAACTTGGTTTATTGTTTGCTTTTTTTTTCTTTTTCTTTTCCTCAGAACCAGCAGTAAGCCAAACAATTTATTTTTCATTTAAACATGCTGGGTAGTCATTAAAAGATCTTTCTAAGCTGAACGTTAAAATGTAAAGTGAATCAATATTGTCTTGCTCACACAGAACTGATTAGATTAGTAAAGTATTTACTAAAAGTCACAAATAAACTCTGCATTCAGTTCTTGCGTACCAGAATAAACATGTAATGTAGAAAGAAATGCCGTTCAATGAGGAATGATATCATTTTATGGTGTAAAGAAAAACATCACTGCAGCTTTTGTATTATAATACAAAGAAGAAAACTGTTTTTCTTTATACTCTAAAATATAACTCTATACTCTAAAACTCAGTTTCCTACATTAAACACAACATCAAATGGAAAATAAATTTTAAAATATATATATGAGTTTATTCAAGAATTTACAGTATCAAGCTCAAGTTCTGTTTGTTTTTTAAAAAAAAAAACACAACAAACTTTGTAAAATAGAGCTCTGACTAGAACAAAATTTGTAATTCATAAGGCAATTTTTTTTTTTATCCAAGCTATCTATTTTAAATCAGTCTCTGTGTATGAGATATAAAAACTTAGTTTATCCACAGAAGTCATGAACACCCATGACTGTGGGCTAAGTCAGCTACTTGAGAATATTTTGCCATATTTTTAATTTAAGATGTATCACTAGTGTTATTTTTGCATGACATTAATGAAGTAACTTGACAGTACTGAAGTGAAAGAGTGAGAGAAACGAGAGGATGTGAAGTAATTCGTGTTTAGTATTTTCTATGGAACTTATATGCTATTGCATAACTAATATCAATAAGCTTTCTGTAATTTTCAAAACTTAGAATACAATTTCAGTGTTTCACCCTATCTGTTTTTGAAAGGTGGTCTTCATATACCTTCCTTTGGTATTCAGACCCTAGGCACATCTTCTTACAGGCCATTGATGTTACTTTTCCTTAGAGCTGTTCTTAAGTCAATTCTAGACAGCAGTTGCCTGCCTTTCATTGATTTCTTTAGACTTTGAATCAGATCATCTCTGAACAGTTATTCTCAAATGGCTACTTAAGGAGCAACGAGTGAGTCAGTAAGTAAAAGAGGCCTTCATCAACAAATAAACTATGTAAAAGAAAATAAATGTAATACACTCCCTGTTACACCCCAGGCTTCATGGATCTGAGCCTTCGGCATCACCACATGGTCTGTGGCATACAGCTCTGCAACTCAGACTGTTGTAGTACTAGTTCACCTTCTAGCCTCTGTGGCTCAACAGTAAGGCACTCAGTAGCATTTTGGATAGAGCTGACGGTCTACTAGGAGACCTAGGGCACTTGTTAAAATTTCCCAGAGCCCCAGTTTCTGGCAGTGTCGTAAAAGATCTTCAATAAAAAATTCTATGAAGTCATCCACCTAGGTGAAGTTGGTTGAAACAAAATAGGGTAAAACTAAATGATAAAACCAGGTATTTATTAATAACCTCCAAAATAGGTAAACTGGTCTAAAACCAGTTATAGAAGAAATAAGAAATAAAAACATTGCTTATCTATTTACATGATAATTGCATCAGAAATGTCTGCCTTTCCCTCATGTTTTGCTTTTCCTTTCCTGACAGTGTTGTTGCCAACACTTGGACCTGGGATCGCAGCAACTCAACCTCTGCCGTTGAGGGCCATCGAGACAAAGACTCCAATGTGGAGGATGCAGCAAATGGCGTTTATTGCGTCATTGCAATTGCTTAGATATGCTAAGCCCCACCCACAACGCCCATCGTGTGCGGTCTAAGCTTTTCTTTACATCGTGAGAACTTCCGAACACCGGCCCCTGTCTAGGGCGGGCTTTGCCTGTTACAACAACTCCCCCTCCCCATGACGAAAGATTAACATTTTATTTACAGCATAAGCAAGCCATAGCAAGGACAAGATAATAAGAGATTCAAAAAGCACAACAGACTCAAAGGCACAGAATTGTTTAAGTTCACTGTATCAGTGTAATTTCTTTAAAGTTGGTTATTAAGAGTGTCTTCCTTTTCAGAGGGGTATTCCATCAAGCTGAGGTAGTGTTGTTGTTGTACCATCAGCTGTACCATCTCGATCCTTCCTTTGACAAAGGCTACAAGTTTATTGAGGATGCAGGGACCGAAAGTTAAAATAATTAGTAGCATTACAAGAGGCCCTATGAGTGTAGAGAGCAAGGTAGTTAGCCAAGGCAATGGATTAAACCAAGATTCAAACCTTCCTTGTTGTGCCTCTCTCCCCCGCCTCCTCCGAGCCAGTCCTTGTCTTACCTTTGCTAAGGAATCTCGTGCCACTCCTGTGTGATCAGCTTCCCTAAGGCAGCATATACCCCCCCCTTGCTGTAAAAACAAAAATTTATCTATTCATTTACTTATTTATTTTTTAATTCTAGTGGCAGTGTCTGTGACTCCCAATGCTCTTAAGGTAGTTAGGGATATTGCAGTTATTGGTTCTCTTTTTTTGTATTCTGTGTCTCTTACTTTCCCAATACATTTATATATTTCCTTCGTGGTGGTAGAGTATTTTAAGTACTACCAAAATTTGGATGCAAAACTCAGCCCTGTCATTAAACACTTCTAGTGCAAGACAGGGAGTTAATCCTGTCTTTGAACACATCCACCATCCCTCTTGTGCCAGTATAATTGATTTGTTGTGGGTTTTGTCTAACTGCTTTAGTTGCACACTGCAGAGTCTCATTTTTGATGGTGGTACCTTTTCTAGACATGTTCCTTGCCCTCTCACTTCTTGAAGGGTAATTCACTTTCTTGTTTCTTTCCATCTACACTGACTGGGGTTGGGTTGGGAAGACATGCTGAAGGATGTATTTAATGCTATGCCTTCATAAAATGGAGGCCTAATGTCATAACACAGCCAGCAAGAGGTGGTAATGTTTGGGTTAGTACGGTTAAGGGTTTGATAAGCTGCTACTATTATTTTCCATAAAGAATTCTCCTTCACTTCATTTGCTATGGTGTATCTTGGGGTTGAACCTGAGTCACCAGTGGGACTAGTAAGATTAAGATTAGCAACGGTAAGACTAGTAGCTTTAAGACTTTTGCTGTTTGAGTTCTTATTACTTTTACATGTAACAACCTGATTGGGACCTATAGGACTTACAGTTTTTACTTCTTGCTTTTTTATAAAGATCAAACTCGCTCTATCTGCTCCAGGCTCCCAGTACCTGATTCCCCAGGTTCTCCCCAGCAGTCATCCTGGGTCATTTGGCACTGTGACATTAAGCATTATGGTCTGGCAAGTATGATGAAGGGCTTCTCTCCCATCAGTCAAGACCCTTTTCCCAGTGGGCTCAGGTCTGGGGACGAAAACCATTCCCCTAGAGGAATCATGCCTGGTGGGATGCAACCCCAGGGTCCCCAATCCACCGTTAAAAATTTGTCTTGTACTGTTGGAACCGATGACGAGGCTATGGTAACACAATCCCAATAAGCACAATAATACTAGTACTACAATTTGTTTTTCCTGGATTGGAGCTCGGACAGAAGTAAAAGGCCTTCTTATTCAGGCATCGATCTATGGGTATTCATGTACATATGGAAGTGTTAAAACTAGGGGAAGTT
>NW_008594158.1:29569-43065 GCF_000691845.1 Merops nubicus | reverse complement strand
CTTCTCAGCAACGTGCACGTTGAGTTTACAGGAGTGATGCAAGAGCTTCTGCTCTGCAAATAGCTGTGAGAGCATCTTGAACGATGACTGCTGCTTTGGGACAGAGAGCACAGCACTCCGTTCACCAAAGATGAGTTAAAGATGAATATGCTTTTCTTCTGCCCTTGAACATAAAAATTAAGCAGCCTCCCTCTTTGATGATGGGAAGAGGTGCTTGTAAAGTCTTAAAGCTAGGGCTACTAAACGATTTGGACGTGCAGGGATGGCCTAGTTTGAACTGACCAAGGGCTGATAGTCACTTTTCGTGTGTGTTTGCCTGTATTTAAGAAAAGTTTTTCCAAAAGAAACAACAAAAAAGCATCATTTCACAACCTGAAAGAAACAAGTGAAGCGATGGAGTCATTCCTCCTGCCCAAGACCTGGCCCCAGGCCTTCCCAGGCATGGAGAAGGGCTTGCTCAGGTAGTGTTTGTTCTGCAGGGAGAGTTCCTGTTGCTGCTTTTCCCATGCAGCTGGGAGCCACAGCCCTGTGTGTTTGTGTGGGTGCATCCACGTGCTTAGTGAGAGGCCCTTCATAAATCACATTTGAAAAGGGCTTTTTAATTAATTAATTAATTTATTTAATTTTTCTAGTTTGGAATTTGGCAACAAACGAGTCAACTAAGAGAAAAATCAAACTTGGGATGGGTTCAGTCACCAGCTCTGGTGGGAGGGGAGCTCCAGATATCAGCATATGTAGAAGTCTGCAGTAGCTGGAATTGGGTTTATCAGCTACTTTTTTTTTGGCAAGGCTGAAGTTGCTTGATTATTAAGACTGATTCTTTGTTATTTATGTCACCCATCTGAGGCTGCTGTATCTCTGCAGATGTGCCCTGAAGCAGGGAAGCAAAGCACAGCCAGACTGCTTAAGCTTTGTTGGAAAGCACTGCTTTCACTGGGAGAACAGCTTTTTATGGCCAGCCAGCTCCCTCTGTCCTTGTTTTCCTTCCAGGAATGCTGGAAGAGAACGAGAAGCTGGGAAATGCAACTTTGATTGAAAAGCTGGGAGATCATGAAAGAGAGCAGAAAAGGAAGGCAAGAAAACCATAAAAACACTCTAGTGGGGACCAGCAAAAGAATGACACAATCCTGAGAGTGTGACAGGGGCAGTAGGAGCTGTAGCTCAGGATTTTCTCAGATTGCTTTTTAACTCTTGCTGTGAAGAATCCTCCAGCTTGCAACCTTCATTGGAAAGCTTGGACCAAGGTTTGTCTCTTTTTGAAGTCCAGGAGAATGTGGATGTGTTTTTACTCATTTCCTCTTGTGGTGCCAGCAATGAAGAAGGCTTTACCTGTGTCTATGAGAAGGGACTTGCAGGTCCCATTTACTATCAATCAAAAGCCTTGTGTTAGCCTTTGGTACCCCCCAGGGCTCTGGGAGATGCTGTTTGGAGTACTGAGGCCAGGAGGGAGGTAAAGCATGATCTGTATGAGCCCTCAGGTGCTTGGGGGCATCAGCCAGGAATTGGGACCAGCCACCAGTTCCCCAAGTCCCAGCTTGAAGGCTACAGGAGCCAAAATACCTGCCAGCAGTTTTTCTGCTTCTGTGTTGAGGGCCCACTTGAGGCACCGGGTGGGTTTTGGCTTTGTGTGGCTGATGACTCAAGCAAGAAAATGTTTGTGGTAGTCTTTACCTAGATGACTGGGCTGGCCAGGCTTTTGTTGCTGTTGCTTCTGAGAGAAAAGGATCAGTATGGACAGTCAGGGCTGCTGTAAGGGCTACAGCCCTTCCTCACCAGGGCTGCAAGGTTACGTGACAGCACTGGAACAGGCTCCCCAGGGAGGTTGTGGAGTCTCCTGCCTTGGAGACTTTTAAGACCCATCTGGATGCGTTCCTGTGTGACCTGCCCTAGACTAGATGGTCCTGCTCTGGCAGGGGGGTTGGACTTGATGATCTCCAGAGGTCCCTTCCAACTCCTAACATTGATTCTGTGATTCTGTGATTCGTGTGGCAGTGAAGCTTCACAGCCAGCCTCTGCCCCGTGGCTTTTGGGCTCAGGGCTGTGATCTGCTGAGCTTCCTCAGGAGGAGAAGACAACTCCTTCAGTGTCTGGTCCCTTCTGAATGTGGAAATCATTAAGCCCTCCTGAGACTGAGCTGGGGTTTGGGGGTGCAGCTCTTATCTCCTGAGCTCCACTGAGAAGGCTGCAGGAGGTGCCCTTTTTGATGGAGAGTGGCTGTGACTGCTGGGCTTTGTGCCCGAGCCAGAGCTGTCAGTGTGGCAAGAGACCCTGCAGGAGATGGGGCTTTCAGGTCCCTTCTGAATGTGGAAATCATTAAGCCCTCCTGAGACTGAGCTGGGGTTTGGGGGTGCAGCTCTTATCTCCTGAGCTCCACTGAGAAGGCTGCAGGAGGTGCCCTTTTTGATGGAGAGTGGCTGTGACTGCTGGGCTTTGTGCCCGAGCCAGAGCTGTCAGTGTGGCAAGAGACCCTGCAGGAGATGGGGCTTTCAGGGGCACTCTTCCTGGGCACAGGCAGTGGATGCCAACCTGAGATGTCCAACTAAGTCGAGGTGTGAAGAAATTTAGTGAGGTGCCTGGGCAGGAAATCACTGGGGTTTTTTTTTTGTGACTCATTTTGTTAGCATTAGGCACTTACCTTCTCCCTGAAGTGAAGGTCCTGTGCCTGATTGCATCATGAATCCTGCCTTAAGTGCTATGCCCACAGTGAGTAAGAAAAGGAATGCAAAGAAACAGCAAAGGCCAAGCTGCTGCACCAGTTTTCCTTCTCCTGTGCAGCTGGGACCCAACCTTGTGGCTTTTTCTTTGCTCCAGCTGATGTGGTAACACCAGCAAGATTCTTCATGCCAGAGGCCACAGCTCTGGAGCTCTCTGCTGAGAGAGGCTGCCTTGTCTGCATCTTCAGCTTCCCTCTTTGCTTTGCCAGGGTGATGCATTTCTTTGGCTTAGGTGTCAGGCAACATCCACTGCTAGAACAACAGTGCTGACTGCCAGAATCAGGTCACTGCTGGCCACTCACTGAATGCTTGGTTATTTCAAGCTTTGGTGCTCTGAATGCACTCAGATGATGATTTACAAACATCACATTGTTGAAGCTCCCATCCAGATCATGCTCTGATCTGGAGACTGAACAGCTCCAAAGCCACAGAGTGAAGGTGTGGAGGTGAGTGGTGGGCTCATTTCATCCTGTTACAAAGAAATGACAGTTAGTTTGTTGTTCCAAGGCAGAAGAGCAAAAGGTAAATAGAAATAAATGCCATCTTCCTTTAAGGATGAAGCTGCCAGATCAAACCCTTAACTGTCCCACAAATAAGAGATGCTAATGAGAAGTTCTGTGTTCCAAATCACAGTCCTAGGTAATTAATTTATGGAAGAGAAATAATAATGCAGAGGTGACTCATGAGTGTTTTGCCTTCTTCATGTTCCAAGGCTTGGGGGGGGGGGGTCTGATCTTGCTGAGGTGTGTTTGGGGAGTCATTTCCTACAATTCCATGGTCATATGCACCCTCAAAATCCCCAATAACACTTGGAGAGTGTTTCTGCTGTTGTGTTTTGTTTTTTTTCTGCCATGCTGTAGGTTTGAAACATCTCTTTGCTGGTTGGCTGCATGAGTGAGTGTGAGGAAAAGCCTCTTGGAGTAAATTTCTAGTACAGTTTGACATGTCTGTAAGGACTTGAAAACCCAAACTGCATCTTCCAGTCCTTTGCTCACTGGATCTTTGGCTTGTGTAGCCAACCTGCATAAATGACCTAAAGGGTCACCTTTTCTTTAGCTCCTGCTGGACAGATTTGAGTTTCTATCCACTTCCATAATTTAGATGCTTTTCTGCCATCCTTAAGGTTAAAAAATGTTTTGGTAGGAGCTCCTGCTCAGCTGGCAACGTGATACTTTGGTGACTTAACATAGACCTTACCAGTGCCACCCTGGAGAACAGAGATCATCAAAGCTCCACTGTCATATCCAGGTGAGGGGATCTGATGGCTGAGCAAACTGGGTCTGAATTAGTCTGGATTAAATCTGGAAGGCTCTGAGGATTTGGGGAACGTGACTGGAAAACCAAAGATGATTTGTGATAGCACTGTGTCTATGGCTAGGAGGCAACTGAAAGTTGCTAATACAGGCTGGCTTTGTCAGGATCTTCTTGTACACATGGAGAGGTAACTGCTTCACCTTTGAGTCATTCAACAGTAAACTCCTTTCCAGAGCTCATTAGTCACCAGCCAGGATGGACACTGACCACTCCTGACAGATCTTTGGTCAGGGGAGACTTCTGGCCATGCATTTTCATGCTTTCCTTTCCATTAGAAGTGTTTTCCTAGTGACTAACCAAATTTTTCCTGATGCAATTTCTCTTAGCCCATTACTTCTCCTGTCTCCAAGTGAGTGTAGAAAACAGATTATTTCTTTCTGCTGTCTAGCAACGTTGATATTTTTGAAGTCTGTTTTTGCATCTCCTAGGTTCCTTCTCAGTCCTCTGTTGTTTATGGTGACAGTATCAGTATTACCTAAATTAGTGATTGTTTTTCTTCAGTCTGGACTCTCCCAGAGGTCCACGTTTCATTTGCAACTATAATGCCCAGACCAGGGACAGTTTTCTATCTACTCTGAGCTAATCTTACCACTGTTGGGCAAAAGTTCTTCTGGTCTGAGGTGTGTCAGTCACTTGACATCACTGGTTGATGTTCCCCCTCATAATCTGCAGGGCTGCTACGTGGAGAGCTGATTTTCAGCCACTGTTTGCCAAGTGGATTGGTCCTGGCTGACGTTCCTAGTTGGACTTCTCTGTATCTTCAGCCTCTCAAGATCGTGTTGAATTCTCTCCCTCTCCCTTCACTGCCATCCTTCCTAGGTGTCATCTGCAAATGTAATAAAGATTATCTATATTCCAGCATCCTGGTCATCATCCAGGTACTCTGTGTCCAAAAAAAATGAACATCTATTCATTAGAACCGGATCTAGGAGTGACCTCTGCAAAACTCTACTTGATGTAATCTTTCACTGTGAAAAAAGAATCATTGCTAACTGTACTCTAAACACTTTTCCAGCTAGTTTAGTTCCTGCCTTAACAGCACACTGTGTTTCTGTAGTTTGATTATGAGGAGGTCCTGAGAGACACTGTTCTTTCCAAGAGACTGCTGATGTGGAGCCTCTGAATAGGGGGGTTCAGATCAGCAGCAAATGAATCCTCTGGTGAAGGCAAACCATAAATGAAATGCTAGAACACACAGTGGTCACACTGAAGGCTACTGCTCATTTTTCTTTCCTCATTTGCTGAGAAGCAGCCCAGCTTTATTTCTCAAGACCACAAGGCATTTGACTCCAATGCTTCAGGGCAAACAGTGCATCTTTCAGAATATTTCATTTAGACTCTCATGTAATCTCCCCTCCCCAAAACACCTTTCCTAGGACAGGGCAATACTGTGTGGAATGCGTGTTGGTGTTCCCACACCTTTCTGAATAGCTGCACAGTGGGGAGTCAGCCTTGCTTGGGAAATAGATTTTATTTGGGGAATTGGTAAGTGCTGTTTTGCAATGACATTTTTGTGGATTAAAACACAGGGCTCAGATTGCTAATTAACAATAATTGGGATCCAGCCAGGAAGAATATAGGCTACTGCATGTGGGTAGGTGCTAAGTAGGCTTAGGCTGTTAGGATAGTTTTGTACTGCAACTGCATTGACTGGGAGGAAGGCAACAATTTATGTTCTTTCTTCAGTGTTCACCTTGCAGATTCTGACTTGAGCTCCCCTAGGACCTGTTTGTGTTAAATATACAGATATATGACTTTTTGTTTGTGTTTCTGACTGCTCTCACTGGCTGCATCCGTACAAGCGAAATGCGCTGGTCCAAGGTGTGGGCTCCAGCACACTTTGACTTTGCCCTGGCTCTGCTCCCTGCTCACTAGCCCTCATCCAGACATGGTCTGGGAGCTAGCATGGGCCAGTGGCTCTTCCTAGTAAGCAGTATTAATGAACCCACGCTGTGTGGGAGGGTGTGAGGGAGAAGGTTTAGCCATATGGACACAAGCTGTGCCGTGCCTATTGCCCCGAGGGTCAGAGAATGAGCTTTGACCTGTCTTCTTTATAAACCCAGACACAGCGACTGCAGCAACCTTGCCACTGTAAGAGAAGGTATCCTTAGACACACATTTGCAATGGTTTGAAAAGTCTCCTTCCCTTTGTGCATCCACAAGGGTTGGTTTTAAGTCCAGATGTTAATACTTGGGCATAGGTAGAGTTTTATTGCCGTTCACACGTGTCTACATTTGTTTGGACAAAGGTTCTTTTGTGCTTGAGGCTTAGCACTTCAAGAGCCATGGCTTTGTCTCCAGTGTTGTTTTGGGCTTTTTTTTGTCATGAGTGTTATTAATATCTAATTTATGGTGTGGAGGAGGAGGAAAGAAAGCTTGTTGTTTTCGACAACAAGGATTTTTGACTCATTAGCTTTATTCTGGGAACAGAGGAGTGACTCTGTAAAAGGATGCTTACACATCTGGTTTGTGACATAACTTGAGCTGAATTGTAAGCTCTTTAACACCAAAGCAGGGCAAACCTGCCTGCTTGCTCCTGCTGATTGATACCTTTGGTTCATTCAATTCACTGAAATGGCAGAGAACTAAAAAGGCAAAACTTGGACTGTTTGGATTTGTAAGTGAAATCAGCTTACTTCTGACTGGGCAAGGGGGAAGAGATCATGATGAAGGATGTGGGTGTGGAGTTAGCTAGAAGTGGGGAAAGAATGGCCAGGAGAGAAAAGAAGGGAAGAAGGGAGGGAAAATCTTGGTGAAATGTTGCTTTTCTAAGTGATGGAGAGAGATGGGTGACTTCAAATCCCTACCTGATAGTGACAAGGAATTTCATCATCTAGTTTAATCCCTTACCTTTAATTTTAGACTAGGCCTGACATTAGGCAAAACATGGTGTTGGACCAGGACATGTAACATTATCCACATCTGAGAAGGACTGATGTTTCAACATTGCAAAGTCAAGCTAAAGATGAAGTGAGACAGTCCTGTGTGCTTAGTCAGACCTTCACATTGTTAGACAGACCTTCTGAAGTGTCCTTCGTAGCTCCAACTGGTCCACTCTCAAGATTTACCAGCTCCACGATGCTTATTAAGGGTTCTTTTTTTTCTTCCCACATTTGATAAGCAGTTATAGGGTCTGTCTGCAGGTTTCTGGCATAGAATCAGTGATTATTTTTCTGTTGATGGTGTTAGGAGCCAAGCTCCGAGCCTTTGGCAGTTCTCTGAATTGTTCATTATCATCTTGAATTTAGATTTAATGGTAATTAGGATGCCTGAGTTGGATGCTGGCAGTGGACAATCTGATCTAGCCCTCCATCCTAA
This sequence comes from Merops nubicus, assembly GCF_000691845.1. NCBI lineage: Eukaryota > Metazoa > Chordata > Aves > Coraciiformes > Meropidae > Merops > Merops nubicus. The sequence continues at coordinate 35,719 of NW_008594158.1, read as the reverse complement.
AATAGTTCCTATTTTTAGAGCCATCTGCATGCTGTGAAAGCAAACTGGGAAGCACCTCAAATTGCTGCAGGTGAGGAAGGTAAAAATGAGTTTTCTTGAACAAGCTTCTTCTGAGTGGTTTGCAAACGACATCTTGAGCGTCAGCAGGATGTAGGGGGGTGTGTGGCCACCTAACACTGCAGCCAGGAGGGGGACTGTGTTTTGTAGGAGCAGGTTGGTGAAAATTGCTCCTCTTTTGCTGCTAGGGGACGACTGAAGCCCTGCCCCGGCACAGCAGAGCCGCTTCTGCTCCTCGGGGCGTTCGGGCCCTGGAGGGGGGGGATGAGGAACCTCTGGCTGAAACGGGGCACTAGTCACAACCAGATGTTGGGCTGCCTCGTGTTGCTGGGAAGTGGAGGGTGATAAATCACAGGCAGGCGTGTGCTGGGGGGTGAGAGCCTGCCCCTGGGATTGCCATTAGCCAGGCGCTCTGCGAGGGCGGAGGGGGAACCGAAGGAACAAGGCGGTGAAGGAAGAGGCTGTGGGGCTCCATGTGAGGGCTGACAGGGCAACACAGGCTGACACACATGCTATATCCTCGTGCAGAAAGGCTGCAACTAGGCTTCAGGAGTCAGGGCTATGAAAAAAGAACAGCAACATGAAATAAACACAGGCAAAATGCCTTTGTTTAGGTTAAAGGTGCTTATTCGCTACTCTTCGAGAGAGGATTATGTGTAAAAAACTTCACTGCCTACTTTAATATACTATTTATGGTCAGGTGGACCTGCCTGCCTTTTTTTCTTATTTTTTTTTTTCCCCCAAGTGTGTGATCCACATTGTTGAGAGCAGTAACATACCCAAAGCCAAACCAGGTACAATAAACAGTCATTCTTGCAAGGGGCTCCAGGCAGAGCTCCATCACAGATAGGCAATGAAATAGGATCATAGAATTGGAGGGCATAAGGGTAATTCAGGTTGGGAGGGAATTTGGAAGGGCTCTTAGTTCTACCTCCTGCTCAAAGCTGGGTCAGCTACAAGGGCAGAGTGGATTACTTGGGGCTTTACATTAGGTAGCATATAGGGTGTTCAAAAAGGGGAGAAATGCTGAGATGGGGCATGTGGCTGCTGTGCCTCCTGCCTCATTCAAATTGTAAGGGAAAAGAAACTAACTTTTTAAATTGTTCCTCACCTAGGGGTAGTGTTGGCTCAGTCTTAAAGGGAATGCAGTGAAAGCACACATGGAGAGGTGTCATCAAAGAGTCCCTGAGAGTGAAGGCAAACCATGGTGGGGGGTTGCCTGGTTGATCCACGTGCTGGTGGACGTCTGGTCTGCAGTACACTTGCAAGCATTTACAAGATATCTGTAGGAATTAGACAGGGGCCTTTCTTTTGGTGTGCATGCTGGAAATATCAGACTTTATCTTCGGCCCAATCTAGTTTTAAATCAGGTGTTTCTGTTTGAACCACCATTAAAGAGTTCTGAGCCAAGTCCCCTTACCACACAGTCATCCTCAGCAAATACTGTGCCCAGAAACATGAATACAACACAGCTGGTGCAGAGTGCCTAAAATGGTCTGTGTTGGCAAGGCAGGGTTTGGGATTGGGAGAGAGAGAGAGAGGATTAAAAACTAGGGAAGGGGCATGTGTCTGTGTGCTGGGAGAAAGCTGCATCCTGGTGGACTGGAGCAAAGCGAGACAGAGGATTTAAGAACTGATTTCTAATTTGGGAGATTTAGAGATGGCAGGGTGGGACAGCAAGAGGGACACCAGTTAGGGGAATGAGGAGAAGGGAGAGTGTTGGCTGCACAAGTATGTGAGGAAGAGCTGGGAAGTGACCAGACAATCTTGGCAGAAAAGAGAGGAGTTTGGTGGTGCTGAGATCACAGGAAATACTACATTAGGGTGCAAGGAAACAGCAAGAGCAATGCAGGAGCTGATCCTGCAGGAGTGTAGGCAATGGTTGGAAAAACATGAGGTTGAGTGTTCTTAGAAACAGAGCTGAAGATGCATGATTTAGCATAGTGGGAAATTTGTCGTGTGTACGTTGCAAGATATTTCCCACAGTGTTTTATAAAGGTGATAGGTTCATTAACAGGGTTTGAAAGCCATGGGGTCGTCCAACATGATGTCATATTTGTTATTACACCATATCCCCTTGCTTTTGTACTAAACACATCCTGCCTTGGGGTTCAAACCTCACTGGGAGAACTCCTAAGAAGGACAAGTCACCCGTGGCAGGGATAGTGAGGATTAGTAATCCTGGCTGGTCCAGACTTGCACTGTGCCTCTAATCTGGGATGTGTCCAGCTAGTTGTTCTTGTTCTGACTCCCTCTGCTAGACTGAAGTGTTCCCTGGAAGCAGGTAGTTTCTTTCTCTTAATACATCAAGTCAAGGCATCTTTCACAGGCTCCACGTGGACACACTAAACATCATGCTCTTTCCATTTTCCAGCATAAAGTATTTTTTTCAGGTCTTAAATCATACCTCTGCTTCTTCTTCCATCTTTTTTTCAAGTTAAAACAAACAGAGTGCCTGAATTACAGATGGTGATCCAGTTTCAGCCTCACCCCTGCCACACAGGAGAGGTAACATGCCCTGTCCCTAAAATACTCTTCCCTTTTCTGTCAAGTAAGGTGCCATGGTCAGAGCATTGTTCTGTGTATTCTGGACACAATCCTGAGCAGCCTGCTCTGGGTGACCCTGCTTTGGTAGGGGGGTGGGATTGGGTGGTCCCCAGAGGTCCCTTCCAACTCCTGCCATACAGAGTGATTCTTTATCCATTTTATTATATTTTTATTATCCACAGTGAGCTCTGGGTGTATTTCCAGTGCTGCTGTCCCCAGCTCCCTGCAGCTCCTCCATCCTTCAAGCAGCACTTGCCTTGCCTGCTGCCCTGGGGCTGTGCTGAGGGATGGTTGCTGCCCCAGCCCTGGGAGCATGAACAAACTGAGGTCAGCAACCCAAGCACTCTCTGTGTGCCCCCAAACAGATTTTCCAGCTGGAGGATGTGCTTTATAGCTGAACAATTCAAGATCTATTGCTTCCCCTGAGGTTCTTCTGAAACCATATTTTTTTTTAGCAAATGGTTTGTCTAACTCCATCCTCACAGGCAACTTCCTCCCCCAACAGAAAATCAAACTATGTGGTGTTTACATTTCTTTAGAGGCACTCTGTTCCCTGGGTTTGTTTTTTCATTCATTAGCATTAACTTTGCATTTATTACCATCTAGTCAGAGTTCTCTAATTTTCTGATATTGTTGTCCTCCAAACTAGCATAATCTGATATTCTGTGAATATACTGGAACTCTGCTCACCTCTACTGTGTGTTATTCTAAATTTGAAAGGATGGTAGTGCAGGGCATGCAAAATGTTGCTAAAGCATAAATTTGCAACAAGCAGGAGATTTCTGTGTGTGCTGATGTCAAAAGGAATGAATTTAAATGGTGAGTGATTGCTCAGTGAAGCATGTGGATGATAAGGAATGCACATGCAAAGTCAGAAGGCATTTTTAGAAAATCCTAAATGTGTCCATTCAGGCAGTTAATAAAGGTTCTGTCTGAAGGAAATTTGCATGTACAGTAAATTTGATGTGCAGAGGCCTTTAAACTTGTATTCATTGCTATGGTTTGCCTTGCAAGGGAGGGTGCATGTCAGTGTTCCAAAGCCAGTAATGATAATTTTATCTTAGAAAAACTATGATCTTTGGAAGGCTTTGAAAATGAATTAATTATCACCATTTCCCTACAAGGAATGATATTTAGATTAGGTTTTTTTGAGGGGGATTTTGGAGTATCTGGTTTGTGTTCCACAGCTCTGTCACAAAACATTCATAATTCTTCAGGTTGTATTTCAAAATAGTTTATCTAGCAGCTCAGTAGAAGCAGAAATAACCACATTTTTAAAGGCAATGATTTTGTTAGGTACTAAGCCCTCTGTAAACTCCTTTGCAGCTATGGGAGTTCTTGAAAAGTCTGAACTTGTCTCTCTCTACCAGGTTCCTACCTTTAAAATAGGAACAGTCTCTTCTTTCTTTGACCATTTTACTTTCCTTTTCCCTTTCTTTTTTGAGTCAATTATCAGCATTTTTGGAGCAGGGACACCCTTAAACTGCATTTATGTGGTTCTAGGAAGGACTCCAGCCTTTGCCTTTGGATGCAATTGTAATATGAATCTTAATTTGAAGTCATTTAATCTGAAAAGCACTGTCTGGGAAGAGAGTAGGCTAGTAGTTTTCAGATCCTTAAAACGTGGTGGTAGAGGTGAGGAGGACTGCCTGCTCTTAACCATCTTGCTGGAGAGGGTAAGCACAGAAATAATAGCAAGGGGAATTTGAGTTCTAAAAAAACACAGTGGTGAAAAGAGGAAAGTTCTGGAAGAGTCTGAATGGCTATCGTGGAGTCGTTGGGGGGTTTTAGAAGCAGGCTGGACTGGATCCTGCTGCAGGACCAGAAGGGTAGAGTAGGTGACCCTCAAGTCTTTTTCAGACCTGTTACTCTGTGACACTTCATTTTGCAGTTGCCTCAGGCTGATCCAGTGACTTGCCTAAACCCAGGCTGTTGGTTGTTCACAGGGCCAGGATTTGCTGTATTTGCCCATAGCTCTCTCCTTGGGCTTCTCTTCAGCACTGCCAGAAGCCAACCTTGCTCTTTCACTTTGGGGTTTTTTATTTTCCTGAAGCACAAAAAGCCTACCTTGAAATATGAGTTTTCCAACCATGATGGTGGTCGTTTGTTTTCACACAGAACTTGAGGCTGGACAGGAGAAGGTGTTTGGTTTTTGGTGACGCTGCCCACATGTGATTTTTGGCTGTGCACACAGAGGGTGGAATGGAAAGCCTCACTTTCCAGCTGGCTTCCCTCTGCAGCACAGGACTCCCCAGTCAGCTTTCTCAGGACAATTTAAATCAGCTCTGACTCTGACGAGCTCTCTCTTGTGCAAATGGGAAGGTATGAGCATGTGTGGTGGGGGGTCATACTCCTTACCAAAACTTCTTGAGTTAGGTGTTAATGCATGGTGATGAAAGGGGCACTGCTCAGAACACAGAAGCTGCACCTGTGCTGGGAAATAAAACATGCCAAGGCCTCTCTGGTCTTGAGGGTGAGTGGCACAGCAGAACTCACCTCTAGCCAGATGTTTTTCCTTCAAAACAAGCCAGTCAAACATACCCCAACTGCCTGGGGGCAGTGATCCAGGCTATGGCCAGCCATGACTGGGGAGAGTGCTAGTTGCCACGGGCCAAGTTTCTGTCAAAGAGCATGTGAACAGTTTAGAGAGTACAAATGATCATTTGCTAGTGCTTGGACCAATGCCATGGGCCTCATGAGTTTGCAAGGAGAAGTGTAGCTCGTGGACCTACAGCAGCAGCACCAGCAGACCAGGGAGCTCAGTGCTGGGAGGACCATGCAGCTGAGCTCTGTGGAATGCTCTGGAGTCCCATCCTGGGGGGATGGCACATCACCCTGGTGAAGCCTGTCCTGGTGCACTAGGAATTTAGTGTTCAAACTTTCTATTAAACCCATGACAAAAGCTCCCTGTAGTGCTCCTGGGGCTTTGACCAGCTTTTCAGCCATGCGGTGCAGAGCACCCAGACAGGCTGGGTCCCAGCTCTAACCCCATCTCCCCTGATGCTGTGTTTGCTCTGAGAGCTGGCAGTGCTTGTGGTGTGAGCCCAGTGCACCCCTAAGGCCTGCTGGCTGAGCTGAACGTGCCCAGGTACTTAATCTGCTGTGCTGCTTGGGAAGCATTTTGGTTGGGTTCATTTTTGAGGAGAAACAGACTGTAAGTGTCAGCTATGGGCCAAGACTGTTTGAAGACTTGAAAAAGAAATGCTTTCTCCTTGCTAAAGGTTTGCTTTCAGTCAGTTGGACTTGATGGTCATGCTTGTAGGGCACTGGAATATTTGAATCTAGTTTGCAAATCAAATTCCCTTTGTTCTTTGATGGTCAGGGCGTTACATCCTCTGCTACACTCTTCACTTCTGTTGTGGGCAGACACACAGGAGAGGTGTGAGACCTTCTTGCATGTCACACACCTGTCATGAGCTTGTTTTGGAATGTGGGGAATGTTTTGTTTGTGGATGTGAGGGTCGTGCTGTCCCAGAGTAGAGGTATCATTGATTATGTCTTTTGCTTGCAAACTGGGACAGCCAACAAGTCTTCTCATTCGTGTTG
>NW_008594158.1:25726-29538 GCF_000691845.1 Merops nubicus | reverse complement strand
TCCTGCTGACTCCTGGAACAAGGGTAGAATATTCATGTCACCTAGTTCATCACTCAGACATCATCTTTTGCCTTTTCTGCATAATTTTTGACTGACGTCAGTGCAGTGCTTGAATCCCAATCTGTTGATGCCTGTTACATGGCCAGCTGACTGGTGGTGTCCATCCAGGGAAAAGAGCAATTCCTGTGTCCAAATATTCCTCTCAGGAGGGTAGGACATTGCCTGGCTCACACTGGCCTGGCAGTCAGAAACCTCAGCTAGCTCCATTCCAATTCCACAGTGGTTACTTCTACTCTGAATGCAAAAGGGCACAACTGGTTTGAATTTTCTCTACATTTGTAACAAGAAAATTATTCTTGATCAAATAATTACGAGTGCTTTGTTTGATTAAGCCCCACATTTATCAGCTGCATTTTTTTGTGGCTCTTTGCTGCAATTACCATTAAAGCTGGAGCACAGAACAAAGTAGGCAGAAGAAGGCTGGGTTCAGGAGTAGTTGCACAGCCAGCTTTTAATCCCCCTCCTGACAGCATGTCTTTCATGGTGGCTTGTGCCCATCTCTGTGTGTGTGCCAGTACTAGCAGAATCCAGTGCAAGACCTCCTGTTGATCTTTATGTCAAACTGTTTCGGGGCAAGACATCCATTAATAATTATTTCTAGGGGGAGTTTGTGGTCTCCAAAGTTGGAGCTGGACCTGGGAGCACAGCTATGGCAAGCTTGTCACACAGGGAAGGGAAATAACACCTGTATTTAGGTTGGATGGGTTGTGTTTAAGTGAGGTTCTGTCTCCAGAGAGCTGGAGGGCCTGTAAATCTGTGGCTGTTGGGGAAGTGAGGAGATGTAGTTCATCCTGTCTGTGGGGGATCAGCTTCCCAGAGCTGTATCTCTGCCTCCACATGCTCAGTGCTGAAGTGGACTTAATTTTCTAGGAGTGTTTCATGTGTTGTTTTTCCTGGCAGAGCAATGAGCATCTTCCTTGATGGAAAACCCCTGAAAGAACAAGAAAATAAACAAATGCAAGCCATGTCTCTAAGAGATGTTCTTCTCTCAACAACTGGAGGTATTGGTCTGAGAGAGCTCCATCAGAAAATGGACTTTTGGTTTTAGTCAGTCAAATTGAGAGGGAAATTGTGTTCAAGTGTGGCTCTAAAGCCTTGTCTGGATGGGAATCACTGAGGGGTGGGAGTTTGCCCATAGGAAGCTGCCTTTTACCTCTGCAGTTGGTTGTAGCCCAGCTGTGGCTGGAGGAGAGCACCGACGGGGAAGGCTGGTTGGATGGCTCCTTAAATCCCAAATTGACACAAGCATGGCTTCAGAGTAAATTCCACTGTAATTTCACAGCTTGGTTGTAATGGTATTGAAGAGAGAAACCTTAGGAACCCAGGAACATGGGGGAGGTTAGCTGTGCATCTATCATCTCTCTGAGCCCTCTGTCATTTACATCATTTAACTGAAAGATGGAAAGATTAAAAGTCAAAGGCTTCCCTTTGACATAAAAAAGAGCAACATTTATGGCTTGAATTTGGCCCAAGAGACTATTTTATCCCACCATCTCTCCCTTAAACCCTGCTGGTCTCTTTGATGGATGAAGTGCCCAGTATAATATCCTTTTACAAGCACGTGAGCCTGCTGGACTCTAACACAACCTTTTTGTTCTTTGTGCTTAAAGGGAAAGGAGGAGTTTTAGGGACAGATATGGGAATACACATCCTGTTTCTGGGCAGCTCTCCACTCTGCTAATAAAGGGGTTTGACCAGTGTTCAGTGTGGGCTGGCTGAGTCCAGTGTCACTCTCAGTGGAGGCTGAGTGCAGCTCTGTGTGGCTCTGAGAAGTGGAGGGGATGTTCCTGCTCCACGAGGTGCAGCACGGGTGGTCCCTCCAAGGCAGGTACCTCTGTATAAATCACTTGGTTTGTCACAGGCCTGGCTGGAGCAACACGTGCAGGAACAGTTCAGAGGAGGCCAGGGGAATTTCTTTCAGCCTTTTTGTTTTCCAGTGGAGCGTTTCAGCAGTGGGTGTTTCTGGAGGGCTGTCCATCTGTGTAACACACAGCTAGTGACACCCCTGAGCTGCCTGTGGCACGGTGCTGGCTCTGGGGACCAGCTTCCTTTGCTCTGCACGGGCAGCAGATCCAGCTCTTTTCTTGTCCAAACATCTCCAGGTCATCCAGTCCCATTTCTGTTGTGCTGCTACAGACCTGTGATTTCATGTCCTGGATCCTTTGAGCCCTGAGGAGCAGTACTGACCTCCCAAGCTCTTCTCCATTTGACCTCTGGACTTAGCTGAATATGCCTGCACTGATGAACAAAATAAGGCCAAAGCCCAGGAGCTCCTGCCACTGGGACTCAATGGACAGTCCTGCTAAATGGCAGAAATGGTATTTGGTGTTCCATGATCTTGACACTGATTAGAAGCTGGCATGGGCCACACACTGTTCCCAGCAGGCATTTTGGATGGAACCACCCTGGTTTTGAATACAAAGAGATTTTAATGGCATGAAGATTATCAGTCTGTACCAGGTGAATGGTGTGTTTAAGTTCCTTGCATCACAGCATCACATTTTCTTCTTCCAGTACATGTAAGAGGGGAGACTAAAGCTCCTTGTGCCTTTGGAATGGCTCCAAAGATCAGATGATCTTTATTTTTTCTCTCACAGAATCTTCATGGGTCTAAATGAAACACTGGAAGGGCCACACATATTTCCCTTCCTGGGTTTCCTCATCACTTCAGGCACCCTTTCTGTGAAGGTCAGGGTCTGATGGTGAGGCTGGGATCATCCTCCTACACCTAGGTTCCTTTCCATACACAGCTCCCCACTTCTTCTAAGGCCAGGTGCTTGTTGCCTGCAGATAGTTGGTGGATGTTGTATATTTAACATCCCACCTTTCAGAAGACAGTGAACAAAACAAAACATCCTCAGATGACCTCAAGCCCCTGCTGAGGAAGAAGAATCCTTTCTGCCTCTGAAAATGAGCAGCAGAAATAAATCATCTGAGGGTAGAGGTGGCCTGTGCACAGCAAGCAGCACTAACCACTTCACTGCCTGCTTGGGAAGCAGGTGGGCTGGGGCTCAGACTCCAAGGCCAGGAAGAGCCAGTCTGACCCTTTTGTCTCACCTCTGTCCTTTCAGACCCATGACAGGAGATTTACAGGGTGGTACAAGCTGTGTGAGGACTGGTGCAAGACCCTGCTTTGCAAAACTGCTGTGATTGCCCTTGAAAGAGTCTGGGGAGCTGTTTACAGGTGTTATATCAGAGTTACTGCTCCTATATTTCATTAGATGCCTGAGTTTGAGTAATTCTGTGGCTATTTCACTCCTAGAAATTAGCCTGGCCATAGGTTTTGATTTCCAGCTCTCTAAAATTTGGCTGCAAATCTGTACTTAGGTGCCTCCAAAGCTTGTATTGCTCTTGGGAAATCAGGCAGACAGTTCTTTTCACCAACTGCTGCACAAGCACCAAGATGACATTTCTTCTACATACTGTTTTTAATTAGAGGGTGCCTCTTTCACAATGGGCCTTACTTTGAACTCTGTTTGCCTTAGACTTTCCAGTACCTGGGACGTAATTGGAAGTGAATTGTTTGCTCAAGGGTGAAGGAAATAGCTTCCATGCAAGGTTTTTTTAAGCCCAGATTTTTTCAGATAAATTCTTTTATTTTTTCACAGAGAAGAGTCTGAAGCAACTCAAAGATGGAAAGCTGACAGAGCAGGATAGAAGGCCAGTTCTCACCCTACACCACAACCATCATTTTAACAGAATGCTAGAGGTGTAAACAGGGTGGTGATATAACAGATTTCTACATTGGACTT
>NW_008594158.1:19671-25695 GCF_000691845.1 Merops nubicus | reverse complement strand
CTGAACAGGGATAACATTAGGAAGGAGGTTTCCCTGAGTAAATGAGAGATTAATCTCCAGCCTTATTTCAGTGAAACAGCTAATGCTGTGCTCTTTGTTCAATGGTTTGTGTGTACTCACAGTGTGCCTAGGAGTCATGGGCATGAATCACAGCCCTCTCCTGCCAGGCTGAGGTCAGTTTTAATACTTTACTATCTGATATATCTCCTATCAGCAGTCTGCATCTGGCACTCAACAAGTTAACAAGTGTTTTTCTCCTCTAACTGTTCTGATCCTAGTCATTAAAGTGAAGGTAATTAAGGTGGATTACTTCAGATTTTAAGTAACGTGGATGGTTATTGGAACTGCAGCTAATAACATCTTGTCACTACAACCCAAGCAGGCTGTGAGGTAGATTTTATCCTGTGCAGTTTTACTGATAAGGATTTAAACTCCTTTGGAGGACTGGCCACTTTTATTTGTGAGCTGAGCAAATTCTGCAGCACGCCTCCAGCATGGTATTGTTTGATTCTCTCTGGTTTTACAGAGGTGGGCAGTCTCTCTGTTGGCATTCACAGGGGTCATCCTGGAGTGGGACAGAAGTTTCTTTGCTGTTTGCAGGGTCTCATAAACCACCTCTCTCTATTCCACCTCCTGGGAATTTGTTTGTTAAAGGTCTCCTTGTTCAAGATGTCCGGTAAAGGGAACAAATACTGCAGAAGAGAGCATGATAGTCTACTTGAAAGAAGTGGCAACTTAAATGCAGTGCAGATAAAGGATCTGCACTAGGCTCCAGTTACTAGCAGCAAAGGTGTGTATTAAAGTCTTTTTTCTTTTTTTTTTTCCCTAAGAGTTTCAGAAAGGAAGCTTGAAAATAGAGCTTGTGGCAGTACGAAGTGGCTTCCTTGGCTGTGAGTTAGCAACCTGCATCTCGTAGGGAATCTGGGACATGAAACACTTTTAAACACGTGGCAGGGGCAGATGCATCTCCATTTACCCTTTTCAGTGGCTTGAGTTCAGCAGTTTTGGAAGATGATGTAGGAGAGGTGGTGGTTGATGGACCTTGCTACCAAAACAGTGCTTAGCAGAGGCCACTAGAAAGGAAGCGTTGCTGACCTTGCCCAAGTGACCACCCTGGGACTTGCCTGGGTGAGTGGAGCATTACAAGTAGCTAGGATGTGTCAGAGACCTACAAGTCTGTTAGGAAGTTCTCCAGGGAGTCACAAGTAGCTCTGGAATAATTGCTGAGCTAATTGGGTAGGATTTGACTCACCGTTGTTTAGCTCTGTTAACTCTGGAATAAGTGAGATGATCCTTTTTCACAGCAATGTCCTACACCCAGATATATATGTGTGTATATTTATAACTTGTTTACTTGCAGCTCAGTCTTGCACAGCCTCACTTGCACTGCTGCAAGTGTATTTGATGGAAGTGGGTGAGCTGGGAGGTGAGTCAGCCTGTCTGCAATTGATGGAGGGATGGATTAGCCACCTCCATCCCAGTCAAGTGCCTTCAGTTAGGTGGCATGAATCTGGGTCTCATTTGAGAGAAGGATATTCCTAGAAATGACTCTTGATTCCACGTCTGAAGAGTGGAAAAGAGCAGATTAGTGTGCATGAAATGTGCTCGCTGAACGTTTCCTGCAGCCTAACAGAACCAAACACTGAGCTTTAAAAACTTGGTGTTCTCTTAAAAAAAACTCATTATTAAGTAGTAGGAAGCTGCCACGAGCATCCAGCACTGCTTTATTCCCCTAGATCTTTCCCGTGCTCCCAGTCTGTGCTGGTGGAAGTAGCTGCAGGGCAAATTGCCTAAGATTGTAGGGTAGGTGCTCAGGAACATCCTTTGAAAGAAGACCCTGGCATTGTTCTCCGTGCTGTGCAGCTGCTTTCATGTGGCGTCAGGAGAGCGACTGTAATTTGCTGCTCCACAAAACTGGCAGTTACTCCCAGTTGCAATTGGAGCATTTGAGCTCACAGGCCTTCCTGCTCCCTCAGGATATGCATGGAGGCAAGATGATGCATGCTGTGTGTTTTTCTACCAGGAGAAAGAAAAACAACTAAACCCCAACATAAACCATGCAGAGAACTTTTCACATTCTCCAAGCTGGATCATTTCAGGTTGGTGCTGTACATTAGAGAGGTTCTGCCAGTTAAAGGTATTTCTTTAAAAAAAAACACAGGGAGGTTTCATACTCTCCTCAAAAACCATCTCTAGAGTTTTTCCTCAAACTTTCCACTGAGCTCAGGAAATCTCAGCCCCAAAGGAGGACGTCTCACAGGTTGTGACTGTGTGAACAGGCAGATTTAGATTGAAACCTATTTTGCCACTTTGTTCACAGGTCCTTGGGTTGCAAGTTTGTTAGTGTAGCCTGGCTTCTTGTGTAAGCCAAGCTCTGAGCAACAGGAGCCAGTGATCCCTGCATCGAGTTCTGGATCTTGAACTAAATTGTGTGTTTGTTCAGTAAATATTCATCTGCATTCATCTGTATATAGCTGAAGGACATTTAGCACTGTAGCTACATTATAGGGGTTTATTCATTTCTAGTCTTTGTTCCAGTGCTATTCATAGAATCATAGAATCATTTAGGTTGGAAGGGACCTCCAAGATCATCGAGTCCAACCATTGAGCCATTAGGGCTCTAAAGTCCTCTGCTAAAACAGATCAGAATCTGTCAGGGTTGGAAGGGACCACAAGGATCCCCCAGTTCCAACCCCTCTGCCATGAGCAGGGACACCTCCCACTAGATCAGGCTGCCCAGAGCCTCCGCCAGCCTGGCCTTAAAGACCCCCAGGGATGGGGCCTCAACCCCCTCCCTGGGCAACCCATTCCAGGGTCTCACCACTCTCCTGGGGAAGAACTTCTTCCTCACATCCAGCCTGAATCTGCCCACTGCCAGCTTTGCCCCATTCCCTCTAGTCCTGTTGTTACTTGAGATCCTAAAAAGTCCCTCCCCAGCTTTCTTGTAGCCCCCCTAAGATACTGGAAGGCCACAATAAGGTCCCCTGGGAGCCTTCTCTCCTCCAGACTGAACAGCCCCAACTCTCTCAGTCTGTCCTCACAGCAGAGCTGCTCCAGCCCTCGGATCATTCTCGTGGGATGACCTTTCCTTCTGCAGGGTTTCCAGTTTGGACATCTCCTGGGAATTGCCACACTAAGTCAACCATGTGACCAGACAAAGTCACTGCCTTTAATGGCAGAGGTTACTGGCTTCTTTCTGGTGACATTCCTCAGCTCCTGTTATCAAGGCACCTCTGTGTTACTGGAAAAAAAATCTAGCCCCTTGTCTAGTTCTCTGCTGTTTGATTATCGAGAGGAAAAGCTGATGAACTGATAAAGAACTAGCACACACTGTTGGATAAGTAGCACTTAGATAAAAAGAAAATATTTTTTTTACAGAGCCTAGTTTTCCTGCTGTAGTTTACAAACATTTTTAATTAGACAAGGAGAGCAGACAGGAAGCCTCTCCTAGCTTGGCCTGCCAGCAGATGCTGGGACCAACCAGGGGGGATCATCCAGGGTTATGCTGGTTTTGGTTTGTCTTTGAATTACTGTTTTGGGTTTTTTTCTGGATCACTTTTCTGATACCTTGCAGGTCACCAGTGGGCTGTGGACTACAGCAATGGGTGACATTGCTTCAGAGATGGGCACAGGAAATCCCAAAAATATCCATCTTGGTCAGTAGCCTCAGAAGAGGAATTATATTCCCAGCTCTTGGAACATAGTGGTTGGATCGTTTCAGGCTAGTTGTTGACTCAGATACTGAAGCATGAAGCTTTTTACTCCTTATTCAAATATTTGAGCAGTGTAACTTTGGATGTTCTTACTTTCCCTGGTACCTTCCTTTCCTATCTGGGCTCCTGCTTCCTTGCCATCCCTCTCCTCACCCTGGTGGAAGTTAGCATGGCTTCCTATCAGCTCCAGAGTGTTTCAGGACCTCTGGCCCTTTACTCCATCCCTTTCTCCTTACTTTTTCTTGGATATCCTTGCCCTGGCTGTCATGTAAGTGGCTCACAGTGATACATAATACTCACACAACCACTGCCCTCAGGTATGTAACAGTGAAGAACTCCAAGGGCCTCCTTCACTGACAGAGCTTGTGTACCTTCCACTGAAATTTAAGGGAGTCTCTTTTGCCCCAAATTGTCTCAGATTGGTTGCTGGGATTCAGCTGATTCCTGGTAACTTGCAGGGCTGCAGCTGCTTGGGTGTGTGTTGGCATCCTGGGCACAGAGACTCTCCTCCCTTGCTGGCAAGCAGTTCTTCTCATGAGCAATGTCCTGGCTCTGGATCAACCCCACTTGAACACACAATGCTCTGTCAGCACCCTCCTGGGAGCCACATATTGTGACACGTATTTTCCTGAAAAACAGATAAGCTGCACAAAAGACTTTCTTGCCCAGCTCTATAGCCTAAATAAGTCCAGGATGAGAGTTCTGGACTAGAAAAGTTATTGACGATAAGAAAGTCTTGCAGTGTTAAGTGTTTGATTAAAATGACTGAATGTGAGGAGGAAATAGAGGAATTGTGTCAAAATCTGAAATTTACCATTAAATACCATGCTTTCATCCAAAAGTGGTGTAAATATTTTCTTGCCCAGCTCTATAGCCTAAATAAGTCCAGGATGAGAGTTCTGGACTAGAAAAGTTATTGACGATAAGAAAGTCTTGCAGTGTTAAGTGTTTGATTAAAATGACTGAATGTGAGGAGGAAATAGAGGAATTGTGTCAAAATCTGAAATTTACCATTACTCTGCTTTCATCCAAAAGTGCTGTAAATATACTTAAAGCATTGCATGAAACTGCCTGTAATGAAAGGTTTGCAAAGTACCAACGCAAGGGTATGATGGATGTGGATCAAACAGGGGGAGTAGGGAGGACTGGAAGAATGAGTCTGACTTCCTGAATTAATCCTATTCTCCTTTTTGTGCTGTCCTCTGTATTATGTGTCTTCCTCTTCAATGATTAAAGGCCCAGGCCCCTAATTCAGACATCCTCATGTTCTGCAAAAAAAAAAGGAAACCCAAAACTGACTCTTAGACAGTCCTGCTGTAGCCTTCCTAGGCTGGGAGATTTAGCACCCTCATAATTATTAGAGTGTTTCTCTCTACTGCCTAATGCCACCTCTGGAATTGAGACTATGTAAATGAAAGGTCAGATTCTAAGCGTGCTCAGGGATACATGTCAAGAAAGGGAAAGCTACATGTCAAGAAAAGGAAGTTGGTCTCTTATCTTCTCCCAAGGAACAAGCCCTAGGACAAGAGGAAGTGGCCTCAAGTTGCTCCAGGGGAGGTTCAGATTGGGCATTAGGAAAAATTTCTTCACAGAAAAGATTGTAAAGGGTTGGAACAGGCTGCCCAGGGAAGGGGTTGACTCCCTGTCCCTGGAGGTAGGGAGAAGACGTGCAGGTGTGGTGCTTGGTGGCACAGTTCAGTGGAGGGTTGATAGAATCATAGAATCATAGAATCATAGGGGTTGGAAGGGACCTCGAAAGATCATCTAGTCCAACCCCCCTGCCAGACTTGGCAGTGTTAGGTTAACAATCAGACTCAGTGATCTTAAAGGTCTTTTCCCACCTAAATGATTCTATGGTTCTAATTCAGCAGAGTTGAATTCACTCCATGTGTGGAAGCTGGGCAAGCTAGTAGTGGGTACCCAGGCTTTTGGGAGTAGCACCTTGAGGTGATGTTAATGGCTTGATCCAGACCCATCTCAATTCCTGAACATATACTACTGCTTCTCAAGGTGCATAAAGTCACTGTCCTAGTCTCTGGGCCTGTTGGAGATCAGGTGAAATGCCAGAGAGGTCCCATAGCTATGGGCTGAAGGTCCCACGGGGGGGAACGGAGCTGAGCACGCTGGAATTTGGACAAGCTTCAGCTTGAGTCTCATCCTCCTGAAGCTGCGTTATCTTGCGAAAATGCAGAACTCTCCCAACTTTGGGAGCGTGCAGAAATCTACCAGATGAAAGTAGCTCTTCGTATCTGCAGGTATCTCTTACAAGGCTTTCTGCCTTTTGATCCATTTTTCTTTCCAAATAGAACGT
>NW_008594158.1:0-19659 GCF_000691845.1 Merops nubicus | reverse complement strand
TGTAGGGAGCAGACTGGTGCATGCGATGCTTTCCCCCGTGCCCCTTGGAGACCAAAAGCCACATCAAGCAGGAGATTTATGAGTTGCTGGCAATAGATGCTTCATATTCTGTTATTACATTTAAGATGATGAAAGAAGAACAACTGACTTTCATGGCTATGAAAGCAGGAGGAAAACTGCCTGTGGATAGATCAAGCACATGCATCATTGGATAGAAATTAAGGCGTTTGTAGCTTCAAATCCTGATTTGAAAAGTTCAAGATAGAAGAAAAAATACCTGAGTAAAAGATGTGAAGCAGTTTGTAAGATTTTTAACTCAGATACACTCAGCAGAATAAATCCAAAGGTAACATTATGATTCATTAACTATCCCTAATTAGGCTCCTAAATTTCAGTAGACAGAATCTCCCCTGGAGGCTTTCAAAGGCACCCACCTTTCACCGTTGATGATGCAGGGAGCTAAGGAACATAGTAGCTTATTCAAGGAGGACTTCTTCACTAGTACCTACAGGGCATCCATGTCTTGAGTTTCCCCATTAGGTGAACTGGATCTTTTAATAAGATTATTGCATTTCAGGCAGAAATAGGAGGAATCAGGGAAGATGTTCTGCAGCCCTGTGTAAGATGGGGAGAGGCTGGGAGGGAGCAGTGCTTGTCTGTCTCTTCCCTGTGGAGTCTCATTTGGAGGTAAAGTATTCCCTAAATCATCTTCCTCTCCTAAAGCCTCTCACACCACGTGGCCTTATACCTGTGAGAGATTTTGCTGGGAGGAATGGTGAGACTGGGCTAATTTGTCTTACATGGGCTTTGTTTCTGGACTGGGATCGCTTCCACTCCTGAAGTAATTTCTCTGATTGCAATTGCATGAGAAAAGGATGAACATCTCCTTTTCCATGGAGGGCAAACAAGATAAAAGCTTGTCTGTGTTATATTTTTATTGCACAACCTTTCTGTAGTTAGCTGCTGTCAGAAGATGCAGTAAGGGGTGAAGCATCTGCCTCAGGAGCAGTCTTGGCAGAGTGCTCCAAATGTTGGTGTGAGTCGTGTCAGGCATCCCAACTTGTGCTGCTTCCCACCAGCCCAAAAGTCACCAGCAGAAGAGATGGGTTTCTGTTTCAGGCAGTGTCTGGAAGGGCCCTGGGGCAGTTGGAGGGCTCAGGGAGGAGTAGGTGGCTTTGGCTACGACAGGGCTATTTTCCCAGACAGCCTCACTTGATTTCCATGTGGTTCTTGGAAGTGGACTCAGAGTAACTGGCGTGAGTCACTTCCTTGTTATCAGTGGTTTGGGATCACTGTGCACAGCAAACGCCTGCAGCAGGCTGGGTAACTCCCCCTTTCTCTTGGGCTCTGCATGCAGTGTCAGGATTGCAGGTTATATTCATGCTGGGTGAAAAATTCCCTCCTCAGAATGACTGAAGCAGGTGGAAGGCTGAGGTCTGTACCACTGGCATTCGTTAAGGCTCTGCTCTGTTGTTTGCTTGGCTAGTTTTTTTGTGAGGGCCTCCAGGGACACTTTACACTTTCTGTGTAAACTGTAGGGTAAGTATGACAGAGGATACACAGAGGTATGATGTAGCTCTGCAGCCAAGGCATGGAGTGGGTATCCAGTGCCCTCAGCCCTTTACACAGGGATGCCCAGGCCATCCAGATACTCATGGAGACATCTGGGAGCTGTGGGATCTGATGGTTTCCTATTGTGGGATTATACTGACCAAACAGCAGTAGATCCCCTGTCAGATGAAGAGGCAATACCCAGTGGTAGGGCAGGAATTGAGGGTAGGCTTTAGGTGTCTGACATGCCACGTGTGATCATGAGATAAGGCAAAACCTCTTGCCACATGATGCAACCATGGTTTTAGGTACGTGAAAGGGGCACATCCAGCACTAAGCTGGATGCAGCACAGGCAGCTGGAAAAGGTTTCAGCTTGCTGCTTGGCCACGTTTGAGAGCCTTGGAAAAAAGCCAAAGGGGTAAGCTGTGCCTCAGTTTACTTTTGTTAATTGAATGAACATCTTCCACTCCCAAGGATCTAGCTGCACAGTGGTGTTACTGTTGTCACGAGGTGCAGAGTCGTCTTACAGATGGGATTTTTCCTTCTCTCTCTGTGATTATATTGTGATATTTTGTGGTCTGACACAGCCCACATCCACTGTTTTAACAGATAGAGTGACTGCTTAGTGAATGTAGGTTTTACAGCACATAAACCCCTTTTCATTCTTCAGTCAGAGAGAGCCATATTCCTTACATATGTGCTAAGGAATTGCTCTCTTGTAGTAGTTCAGAAACATGAATGATCCCATTTCTGGCTAGGTGCTGTGCATTTTCAAGTCTCAAACAAAAAATCTGTTTGAGATTCCTCAAAAACTTGCAGTAATTTAGACTGGGTGTTTACTCACAGGAAGATATTTTATTATTTTAAAACTATGTTGAACAGCAACAGTTCCTGGCCCCAACCTGCCCAGATGAAAGGCTTGGTTGTAATTTTCATTGGTGAGGGAGTTGTGTTTTGTTCCAGTGCACCCTGCTTCAAGCATTCACACAGGAGGATTTGCTGAAGGTCCTGCAGATCTGCTTTAATCATACTGAGCTTTCAGAGTAAACTTTTTGGGGCTGGAAATGCATAAGTGACTGTATAGCAGAGGAGTGGAGAATGACAAATGCCCTGTCTGTATGTTTTTGAGACTGAGCTTTCATTGATCTACTCCCAGTTGACTGATCTGTATATACAGTGAAGATAGAGGTCAGGGGATAATTGCTGGCTGGGAGTGGAAGTCTTTAAGCATGTTTAGGAATGAGCAAGCATCAGGAAACACCAAATGGTCCAATTAGCAAAGAGAGGGGATGGTTTGTGTGCAGGGCTGAAATACAGGGAGCCTGAGTTTGTTTCCTTTCTTTGGCACAGACTCCCTCTGTGAGATTGGACAAGTCATGCTGATATTTCAACACTTTGAAAACTCTGTCCTTGAGTCAATTCCCCAGCTGTAAAATTTGGGGGCTGTAGCAGTCAGTCAAATGTTTTGATGAGAGGAAACTATATATGTGCTTAAATCGAAACACTCTGCAGCATATTGGAAAAGAATTCCTCAGGAAGAAGAATAGTCCTCTGCAAAAGAATCCCTTATGGAAGTTGGGCAGACCCCAAGGACTGGAGGATTTAAAACCAGAGAGGTCAAAATAGTAGGAAACACAACGGAGTGCCTTGCTGAACAGGGTGAGGTGTAGGCTGGCCTCTTCCATCTTGTAGAACTCCAGAATTTTGCTGCTCGTAGGCACAGTAACTTTTCTTTTCATCAGCCCTCAGTTTTCTGGCCACACAAGAGAGTGCTTGTGTGGAAATCCCAGCAGAAGGAGTCTCCACCAAGTACAAATAAGGACACTGTCAACAGGACCAGCATGAGCCCTTTCACACTGCCCTGTGGGTTGCTTGTACCCAAATCTGGCGGGTTTAGCTCTGCCAGGGAGAGCACACTCCAGCTCTGATTTTCTTTGTCCCTGTTCCTGCATGGGGGAAGCTGCCAGGCAGTGGTGGTGAGCTTTTGTTATGGGATTGATACCATTAATTCATTGCAAGTGGGTAATGTAAGTCTGGGTTGGGAGCTGATATAAATTATTAACTATCCTGATGTTGATTCAGATAGAGGAGCAGTGGGAGCTGCTATCTGGGGCTGCTTTTAAAACAGACTCAGAGAGATTATGTAAAGGCTTGAAAGCCTCTAACAGCAGAGGAATGAACCTGCTGACCCAAAAGCTTCCTTGCAGATTCATAACCCAGAACCACCTTCTGCAAGTGCCTTCGTGGAGTGTCCCAGCGCTGGTGACACTTCACTGTCAGATGTCCTGCCTCACATGGAGTTCAGGCAGCAGTGCCCCAGCCTGGGGAAGGTGGCAGAGCATGGCTTGTCATCCCCAAAGTTACACTTCTGCCTGCACTGCTCAACTGCCTGGCAAAACTTACCTGAGAATTTTGTCATTTGGGTAAATACCCACATCTCAATGCTTACTGCTACCCTTGAGAGACCAAAGGTCCCTCAAGACCAACTCATCTCCTCTCTTTGGAGGAACCCACCTCCATTCTCATGTCCATTTTAGGGTACAGGGCTCCTGATTATTAGATGTGTTAACACTTTGATTGAAGGTCCTATTTCTCCCCCTCTTGCCCACATATCACACTTGCTCTGCTGATGGGTTGCATTAACTTCTCCATTTGAGTGGGACAGGCCAAGGGCCAACCCTTCCCTGCCAGGATTTCTGTGCTTAATGCTGAGATAAGACTAAGAATCCAGGTACTTTTTTTTCTGGTGGGTTTGATCATAAGTAACTTTTCTTGACAACTTGCTTCAGTTCATGCCATGCTTTGTGCCAGATGCAATCCTCTCTGGAAAATTTAAGGAGGGTATTTGAAAGGAACCCGTTGTTTAATCTTTCTTGTGGAGCTGGCTGCCACACAGAAGCTAACTGGAAATGGTGAGGTGTTTTGCACTTGAGAAAGCCTTCCCACTTTACTGTCTTTCTAAATCAGGCTATCTAAGCTATGTATTGGTTTAGCATTGTGTAAACTAGACAAAGAGCAGACTTGCTGTGTGCTGTCACTCTGTTTGCTTTTTGCCAATATGGGCCTTTCTTGGCAAAATGTCCTCAAGATGTTTATGGAGGCCACGGAGAAAAATGGGGCCTTGAAGTGGAAAAGTTCTAGCTTTATGTGCTGTAGACATCCTGTGTTGCACTAAGTTGCTTCCAGAGTTTTAAAAGGGCTTATTTGCTGAAGTGAAGACAAGAACCTCTTAGGATTTTTTGAAAGTACCCAAGCACATGCTAATCATGGTTGTTAAGCAAATACCTGCTTTGGGAACCTCTCTTCAGTGCCATTTTTAGGCACCAAATCCCTACTGGGTGGTCGTCTTACTTCCTCAGCCATCCCAAAAGGATAACAGCACAACCTTACTCCATTAAGGTGCTGTGACAGTAAGTAGTCTGTCTGAATGCTTCCCTCTGAATGCTTCTCCATCTCTACTCTTCCTTGGGATGCTGTTGACCAGCCACTGACTGATTTAGAAATGTTTTGATCTACCCTGACTCCTCTTCCAGTCCTATAGGTAGCATTTGTAGTGGTGGTGGCACGGATGCCAAGGTGGAAGAGCCATAGCTCAGTTCCTTGGGTGTGCTGAGGAGAAGGTGGTGTTTCCTCTCCCCTCTTGGCTCAAATGTTTAAGTGCCTGGTGGTGTCACCTTTTCAAAGAGATGTGCAGGTCCACCCAGCCTGTGTTGTGCCCCAGAGATGGTCGTGAGTACTGGGAAGTGAAAGGAGATGTTTAGAAGAGTCAGCTGAAACAAAAGACTAGTCAAAATCTGCTAAAAAAATGTCTCTGTGTTTCTTCTGCTTCCCATTCTTCATTGAATGCCTATCACCAGGTTACTGGCATGCAGTTTGGGTGAAAAATAGGCAAGGGAAAACTGACTTGTGTCTTTTAAATACCTTCCAGCTCCTCAGCCTGAGATACAGGAAAAGGGGACTGGGATGCTGAGCCCTACAGCCTCTGAATGTTTGGTCCCTTTGCGTGCACCCAGAGCTCCAGTTCTCCCTGACTGTCTGGTTTGCAGGATAATCTCTGTTTTACCCACCTCCTCCCAACACTTTCTGATATTTCTCTGGCACAGGTATCCCCTTTGCTTCTGTCTAGTTCCTACCAGGGGAGCTGTTCCTCTTGCTGCCTTCCCATTAGTGGACAGTTGCTAATTCAGGTTCCACTAGAACCTGCTGTGCCAGCTCTTTGGTATTCAGAAGCTGTGGGGTTTTATGTCTGTTTCCTGACCTAGCTTGACTCTCCTAATACTGCAGGAACTTCAGCGTGGATATCTTGGCAGGCTGATATTGGAGGTCAGTCAGTGAATACAGTTACAATTTTCTTTGCCTCAGCAGAGGCAGTAAGTCAAACACAATGTAAACAAGGGGGTTGGATCACTTCCCCCACCGCTGGGGTTTGTAGCTGGGCAGGCAAATTTAAAGGGTGTGATTACATCTCATGCTCCAGCTTGGCAGCTGATTAGCTGCAGGGGGCAGGCAGGAATTTCCTTTCTGTTCCAGGGTTGCACTCTTTCCAAGTCCTCCTTCATGCTTAGGCCAACGCTCTCCAAGTGCTTTGCATTTTTAATTATGCTTCTTCACACCCCGACGAGGCATGGAGATGAGAGAGAGCATCATCAGCAATGGAGAGGTGGGGAAACTGAGGCACTAGGAGGTGACAGCCTGCTTGGGATGAGAGAGGCTGGTGCCATTAGACTTGGAGAGAGGAGAGCTGAACATCCCAGAAGTCTTGACTTGGAGAGAGGAGAGCTGAACATCCCAGAAGTCTTGACTTGGAGAGAGGAGAGCTGAACATCCCAGAAGTCTTGACTTGGAGAGAGGAGAGCTGAACATCCCAGAAGTCTTCTCTTGGGTCTTCTGTGGGTCTAGTGACCTTGTGCCTCGTTCTCCACAGCCTTTAACACACTAAAGTCTTGGCTGTCTGCAGGGACAAAATGGTGCTTTTATGTATAGGTTAGCAGACAGTCCCCAGTGGGGAAAATAGATCTTTCTTCTCTGGAAATCTTAATTTCTTTTTATTTTGTCTTTCATCACTCTCCTCCTCTTAATTTCTGAGCAGAACGGCCTGTGTGTGTGTTTCTTCTCTTTGTCTGGAAAAGCACTTTGCTCTGAAATAGCCTCAGGGGTTGGCTGTGGCTGAGAACTGGTTCAGCTCTGTCAGGGACATCTCTGCAGAGCAGACTGGTGAGTTTTCTGTGTGGATTCACCTTCAGTGGGTGTACCCTGAGGTGGCTACACTGGCTTTGATTTCTTCACCTGGATGTGCAGCTGAAGAGCTGGCCTTGCAACATCAAGGAGAAGGAAATTCTCTTCTTACTAAGACACACTTTGGTCCAAAGCAGAGACCTTAGATGTTCTGACAGAGCTGTCACATATCAGCCTGTCTTGGCTAAGTATTAATAACACTGTGGCTGGAGAAACCTGGAGAGCATCAGGGCTTAGCTGAGTCTTCACCCTCCTTCTCAGGATGGTGAGAACAGAGAATGGGCCTTTCCCAGCTGACTTAAAGCCTAAAGTCCAACGCAGGACAGTGTATTTTGGATCTCACAGGGTGGGGAGGGTTTTTTTACAGGTGTTTTATTTCTGTAGTGGATGATTTAGGCTTTATGATTTCACATTAACAACATCCTCCAGAGTCTGGTTTTGTGAATCTGGAGCAGACAGAATCTAACGTGCAACATGATGCCTGGAGAGAGGCAGGGATTTAGGCATACCCTGTAGTCCCCACTGTGGTGGGGCATCCTGCCCAGCCCACTGTTATGGTGAGAACAGAGGTGTCTAGCTGGACACCTGAAGCTTAGGGCTGAGGCCAAAGCCTGGCTTATGAAGCCTTTCAGTCTCTGAGATGGGTGTCTAAACAAAATGTCTGAATCTGACCCTTAGTCTAGTCCTGAAGCTTAACTGTAAACAGACAGTATTTTGATCACTTTACAGTTTCCAGTGTTCTTCCATTGAATGTCTCTGTGCTGGCATTTGGAGAGCATTCATCATGGTGGTAAACGAGTGTCTGGTCTGCACACAGTCTAATGAAGTATCAGCAGAGCCCATAGCCTAATGTGATAATGAGTAATTGTTCTGACTGACTGAAAGAACTCACTTGAGCTAAACTGTGCTCTTCTTACTCCTCTCTTTTCAGTTCCCAAGAAGCTTTTGCATGAAACCCAGCCAAGATCAACCAATTACCAAGGATTTCAGAAGCCACATTCTCCACTGCGGCCAAGAGTGTTTGATCCCAATGTTATAGGGGATGGTGTGTTCCTTTCTGATGTCTCTCCTTCCAGCATAGGGAGAGCTCTTCCAGGTAGTTATCACTGTTGTGATGTTGCCCCAAACCTAATTGTGTTTAGCTGTTTAATTGTGGTGACTCTTCCCTTCTGTCTCCCCTTATCTGGGTTTCTGCGTTGTTGCCAAACTCTGCAAGAGTGTTTGATCCCAATGTTATAGGGGATGGTGTGTTCCTTTCTGATGTCTCTCCTTCCAGCATAGGGAGAGCTCTTCCAGGTAGTTATCACTGTTGTGATGTTGCCCCAAACCTAATTGTGTTTAGCTGTTTAATTGTGGTAACTCTTCCCTTCTGTCTCCCCTTATCTGGGTTTCTGTGTTGTTGCCAAACTCTGTGTCACAGTCAGAAAGAGAAGCTTCAAGGTGAAGTGATGGACTAAAGTGAACTGGAACTCACACTGGGTTTCTTGAAATAGCAATCATGGCCATGCATGTCAAAACTCATCACAGAGACCCACTGAAGACCCATCAAAAAAAAAAGGAAGAGGGCAGAGGCAGTTCTGCCTCACAGGGGACAAAGAAGTTTTCAACTGAGCTTTGAAATATGATGTGATTTTCATAAAATGCAAAGCCAAGAGGTAGGAATGAAGTAAAATCTTGGCTATCTTTAGGGAGAGCTGAGTAGGAGGAAGGGATGGTGTATGAATAAAGGTGTATGAATAAAGGAGAAGCACAGGTGAGCACATATTGGGTTAGTTGGTGGGTTTGCATTGTTTCCCAATATGCTATTTGATATATGACATTACTTCTGAAATTCCCAGCCTGTGCTCCCAGAGATTCAGCTCTAGGGTGGCTATGGTCAAAGCTACCTTGTGTCTGCCTGCACTCCAGGCAAAGTTAATCCACAGATGATTAAGACTCAGCAATGACAGATTTATCAGTTTGAAGGCCTTACTGAAGCCTTGCCAATGAGAAGAATTTAAATTTGGTGATCCTGGTAATTCTTTTAAGCAAGAAAAATAATCCTGATCTCATTTTCATTCATATAAATATTTCACTTCTACAAATGCCACCTTTTGATTATTTTTCACATTGTTTCTTCATTCATTTTTAAAACATACACCACTTTTCAAACAAAGATGTCATTTTGAAATTAAAAGCTAAAAGAATGTTTCAAAAGCAGCAAAAGGAAATATTTGGACCTTTCTGTAATCTCTCTTCCCATTTTATTTCCTGTAGTAAAATTATTTGCTGGTGTCAGCCTGGTATCATGCCTAACCTCTCCTGGGCTTATGCTGTGGGGGTGGGAAGTGTGCTGGCAGCTGAAATAATCTTGTACAGCTTTGGTGTAAAGTCACAGAGAGATGTTTTGAGTGACTGGGAACAACTAAGAAAGGGTGGTGAAGAGAAAATCAGTGCTAGGTGAACTGATTAGACATGGGCAGGGTCATCAAAGCCAGCCAGGAGGAAAGGAGATGTCTGGTAGTATGAACAGGGAATGAATGGCAGACCAGGGAACCACACAGTGCAGCAACACATGGCCCTTGTGAGATTGTTTGTTTGGTTTTTTTTTTCCCCCTGCTGCATAACTCCATTCGTTTTCTGTCTTCCCTGCCTCTGCTTGTACAATCCTGCAGATGACAAAACCAGTTCTGTGGTTTTGTGGTGCCCTTTGCCAGAGTATAGTGTGTGCAGACGAGTATTCAGTTAAAAACTTGTTTGGTTGCAGCTGTTCTGTGGAGAAGTCAGAAGTAAAAAGGGAAAAAAAAAAGGAGGAAGAAAAGGTTCCAGCACAGTTTACAAGGGATGCCCCATAGCCAGCAGAAGTGGTGTCCATCTGAGCTCTCCCTGGCTGATCTAGCACAGGCACGTGGAAGCTCTCACTGCAGGCATAACTCAAACCTTAGTCCTGGAGAGATCCCATGAGTGTATTGACTGTGAGGGGCAGGTGGGTTGTCACTGCCCCAGCCCTGGGCATGTGAGAGAGCATGGTGCAGGGGCCCCAGGTTCATATCCTGCCAGCTCTGTGCAGCTGCACTTCAGCCACATTAACTGGGCTTTGTTTAATGCAGAGTGGTAGAAAATTCTCAAAGACCTAGCAGGAACCTGGAGGCACCTAACTCAGCAGTGCTCTTTACAATGAGAGACATGATTATGAAATATATATCAGATTATATCCTGGTGGTGCCCTTCATTTTAATTGATTGAAAAGGCATTTTAGATTAACTAGCTC
The DNA here is from genome assembly GCF_000691845.1 of Merops nubicus. Lineage (NCBI taxonomy): Eukaryota > Metazoa > Chordata > Aves > Coraciiformes > Meropidae > Merops > Merops nubicus. Next base: position 9,622 of record NW_008594158.1, on the reverse strand, counting down.
AGAGGTAGACCTCAGTACAGAGAGGGCAGGATTCAGTTATAGAAATATGTCATTTGAGATGACCTGAGGTGTTCACCTGGCTTCTAGGTGCTGCCATAGAAGGGGGAGAGTTTCCCCTACATCTCTTCTTGTATATTCCATCTCTGTGTGGATGTCCTCCTGGCCCTGGGATGTCTTAGATGTCTGTGGGTGTGCAAATATATCAAGCTTTAAGTGTCTGCTACAGGGAGAGCTGAATGACTGTAGGATCTGTCAACCAATAGCAGGATTCAGTAGCCTCAGTTTGGATGCATAGTGCTCTGAAGCACTATGGATGCTCTGAAGTATGCAGTTTTAGGCTGAGTTTTTAGCAGTGGAAGTTTTACCTTGCTTCCATGGGTTTCTTTGCAGGAAGAGTAACAGAGAAAAATCCCACTGCTTGTACAGACATAGATTTATCAAACAGGGAGAATGAAGAAAAATCAAAGGGATGATGGTGCCTACATCTGTATTAAAAGATTTTCCAAACCTTTATTACTTATTTCCTGCTGAATGTGCCCTTCACCCTCTGTGCCCCTGTGCCTCCATTTGTACAGCTGACCTTCCATGATCTCTATTCTCCTAATCCAAGGGGTTCTTGGGATTTTTTTTCCCCTTTGGATATGCCACCCAGGCACCCATGTTTAAAAGCTTTGCTTCAGGGCCAGTCCTTAACACCTTGATAGCTTGTACTGTGTGGCTTTCCCAAGGCCATGCAGCTCTTCAGTGGCAGAGGTACAACTGGGTCCTCATTCCTGGGGGCTGATCCTGAAGTGACAGCCAGACATCCCTCCCTGCTGGCTCTCCAGAGAGGCAGAGTAGGAGTGGCATCACTGCCTGCAGTCACTGCACTCAGTCCCTCTCCATCCAGTACTACCTGCTCCCTTTGAATCATAGAATCATAGAATCATTTAGGTTGGAAGGGACCTCCAAGATCATCAAGTCCAACCACTGAGCCACCAGGGCTCCAAAGTCCTCTGCCAAAACAGATCAGAATCTGTCAGGGTTGGAAGGGACCACAAGGATCCCCCAGTTCCAACCCCTCTGCCATGAGCAGGGACACCTCCCACTAGATCAGGCTGCCCAGAGCCTCCTCCAGCCTGGCCTTAAAGACCCCCAGGGATGGGGCCTCAACCCCCTCCCTGGGCAACCCATCCCAGGGTCTCACCACTCTCCTGGGGAAGAACTTCTTCCTCACATCAAGCCTGAATCTGCCCACTGCCAGCTTTGCCCCATTCCCTCTAGTCCTGTTGTTACTCGATAGCCTAAAAAGTCCCTCCCCAGCTTTCTTGTAGGCCCCCCTAAGATACTGGAAGGCCACAATAAGGTCCCCTGGGAGCCTTCACTTCTCCAGACTGAACAGCCCCAACTCTCTCAGTCTGTCCTCACAGCAGAGCTGCTCCAGCCCTCGGATCATTCTCGTGGCTCTTCTCTGGACACGCTCCAGCAGCTCCACGTCCCTCTTGTCCTGGGGGCTCCAGAACTGGATGCAGTGCTCCAGGGGGGGTCTGCTACAGCTTCCCTGGGCTGGGCTGCTCCCTGGCAGGCACAGCAGGAGGCTGAACGTGCTGGCTCATGCTGGCAGGTCTGCAGGGAGAGGAGATGGATCAGGCAGCCAGGGAACACAGACCATGCCACACCGTGCCTGCTGTCAGAGTGCCTTGGCTGCCATGCCACTGGTGGCATCATCAGAGGTGGACCTGACAGTCTCCTGAATTTAATACCTGCAGAGAAGTGGAAGCCAGGGGGACGTCTGTGAATTTAGACTGCAATGCTTTCAGCCAGAGCCAGACACCCAGGGAAAGGAGCCTGAAAAACCCTGGTAGCTACAGTTAAACAATCACACAGCTGATGGAGCTGGGCCCTGTGCACCGACTGTTTAATGTGTTTAAAACAATTAGTGTTTTGTGACTTGGTGGGGGTGCCTGTCTGCAGATCAAGGGGCAGGGAGCACTCAGCAGCAAGCTGATAAGGTTTGAAAGGGTCTCTTTGAGCCTCCTGGAATTAGCTGCCTCCTTAGCTCCAGTCTTCAACAAATAAAATCAAATGATTAACCCCTGTTCACTCACCTCTCCGAAGGGGAAGTGGTGTCTGGGTGAAACACAATACGAGTGGGCTTCTGAAGGAAGTCATAAACTCAGGTCTGCCCTTCTGTGTGAAGGCTGGAGAGGAAGCATATCTGTTTGCCAGGTGTGGATGGACCACTGCAGTGTGACAGAGGGTTGCCAGCCCTGCCTCTGTTTCCCAGCCCTTATTACAGGCTTAGCTGAACCCACTTTGATAAAGGCTCCTTTCATTTACATAAGAGAGGAGAAACCTGATTATATATTTGCTGTAGTGTAGGTGGGTGTGTCTAAGGGGTGACATGAAAGAGCAGAAGAGGGGGAAGAGAAGATGCTGCTTGGATGCAGACAGGGTATGTGCTCAGCTGAAGCTCCCTGAGAAGGTTTAGTTGCCCCCCCCAAAAAAAGGGGCAAATTTGGGTGGCTTGCCGTCGAGCGTTTCTAAGTTTCTGCGTGCAGATGCTGACCTGGTGGGGAGAGGGGAGGGGAGGGTGGGGCACGTGCCTTGTTCCTCATTCCCTTTCTGTTTCAAAGCAGAGAAGAAGAAAGGGAGGTCGGCCACTTTCTACCCTGTAGACCACCCCCCTTTCCTGCTCCCCGTGGATGAGACACAACCGCCGGTGCTCAACAGCAGCATGGAGCCCGTGGGCGTGAGCACAGAGATGGCTCTGCTCAGCAACATCCTGGCAGCCTATGCCTTTGTCACAGGTAGGTCTTGTGGCTCTCAAAAGCTCTTGGTGGACCCTCAACTGAGCCTACGTTTCACCCTCACCTAGGGCTAAATCTGCGTCTTTGAACTGTTTGTGTTTTTCATCCTTCTCTCAGCAAATCCTCCCCTGAAAGACCTGAGCAGGGTGGCTCTAGCAGACAGCCTATAACAGGGTTTATTGTGCTCTGCTTTCCTCTGGATTTGCTCTCACCTGAAGTGAAATACAATGTAATCTTACATGTGATATGATTCCTAATGCTCCATTTTCCTGGAGATCAAAGCCTGGCTCATTAGGGAGGCAAGCCCGTTGTCCTGTAATTTGGTAAATAAGCAGCACTCAGATCATTACCCTGCTAAAGAGAATTTGGCTTATCTTCAGTAGAAGTGTGAAGGTGAAGTAACTTGAGAGTCTGCTTAATTGTATATTTAAATCTGGTTTAGAGTGAGCTCTCCTTGGATCACAGTTTATCTTTCACCCACGTGTAAATTTCAAGTAGCAGAGGAGCAGTTTTCTGGTGAGATTCACTTTAAAAATTGAAATATGGATTATATGCTCTACTGAGAGCTGGGGGTCAATACCAGGGACAGCAAAGAGTGCAGCAGGGGGAGGTGATACAGTGCAAACATCTCCCATCCCACAACAACAGGAGCTACCTTGTCAGCAGTTGGGATTGCCTACAGACTTGGAGGACCTAATCCTAAGAAAGGAGGAGCACTGACTGAACAGCATCAGATGCACTAATTCAGCATATTTTAGGCCAGTCTGTGTTGTTCATTCTGGAAGGAAGACCTTGGTTCTGTGTAACTGGCCTCCTGAGGCAGGACATACTGTCTAGGGTAATTTTTTTGTTTCTGTGGGTGTTCTCCATTTGTTTAATGAAAAGTTTGTATGCTTATGACCTTGCAGTGACTGTTTCCAAGCAGTATTACCTTGCTAGTAGCATTAATGTTGCTCTTTTACTAAAAGGTGTGAATAATTCTGTGTACTGCAGCCAGTCTGCTAGCACTACAGTATGACAGTTGTGATGTTCTGGAGCCCTGAGGTCTGTCTAACTGAAACTCCAATATTGGTCAGCTAGTTTTTCATGCCTGTGTGCCATTCAGTCTTGCTAATTTGTTAAGTACTAATGCATTCTTGGTGCCACTCTCTTGCTCTTGCTGAGATACCACCACGCTGCTACAGACAAGTATTTGGATTTCATAGAATTGTCAGGTAGTTTGGGTTGGAAGGAACATTTAAAGGTCATCTAGTCCAGTCTCCCTGCAGGAATCAGGGATGTTTTCAGCTAGATCAGGTTGCTCAGAGCCTCATCTGACTTCATCTGGGAGGTTTCTATAGATGGGGCATCCACCATCTCTCTGGGCAAACTGTTCCAGTGTCTCATCACCCTCATCATAGAAAATACCTTCCTTACAGCTGTTCTAAATCTACCTTCTTTCAGTTTAAACCATTGCCCCTTTACCTGATAAAAGGTGTCTCTTTATCTTTCTTATAAACCCCCTTTAAGTACTGGAAGGCTGCAATAAGGTCTGCCTGGAGCTTTCTCTTATCCAGGCTTAACAACCCAACTCTCTCAGCTTGTCTTCATAGCAGAGGGCTTCCCTCCCTCTGATCATTTTTGTGACCTCTTCTGGACATGCTCCAACAGTTCCATGCCTTTCCTATGCTGAGAACTCCAGAGCTGAGTGAAACAACTAACTTGGGCTTTGCATTTTGGAATCACTGAGGGGACTAATAAGAGTGTTTCTGCACATCTAATGGAGAGTCCAAAAGGACCATGAATGGTGAACCCAAAGACCTGCCTGTTTCCACATCCAATAGTGGCATCAGGATCTGTATTTTTGTGGCACCTTTAAGAAAACAGGAGGCTTAAAGTGGAACCAGTAGACACTTTCACAAAAGACACCTGTGTAGGATATGTTTTTTTCTTTTGTGGACTTTTCTAATGAAAGATTATGAAAAACAGACTTTAAATGAATCTTCTGTCTATCACACTTGTCCCCTCTCTTACCTACAGCTGTCCATTTTTTGAATGCCTGCCTTCCCAACCTTACTGTAAAATATAAAGCTTTTAACATTATTTTCCCCATGGGTGGCAGGAAGTTGTAGGATTTATGGCCAGGGACAGTTGGGACTAGGATTCAGGGCTGCTGACAATGCCCCATGGACTTTACTTCCATCTACCAGAGCAGAACATTTTGAGGCATTTTGTAGGGCACAAGGCCTCAATTCATCCCCTTTGCAAGGTGTCAGTCTTGGCAGGAGTCTCTAGATTTTACTGTAGCACAAGAAATAACTAAGGACAGCTTTAACTATCTTGTTACTGTGGGTTTTGCTTGCCCTCTCATGATGTGATCTCCTTGTGGTGTGTTCACATCCACTGGCTGTCAAGTAGGTAAAACTCAGACCTCATAACTTCTGTTTCCAGTGATGAATTCAGCTTGGTGCTCATGTTTTCCAGTGCACCTAACTATGGCTGTTAGATGAGTTTCATTCTCAACAATATATATATCCAGTTTGTTATTTATTACCAAAATAATTTATGGCTGCCCTATGGATTGAAACAGCAGATGCCCTAAACCTTCATGATCTGCTGCATGTAATTTAGCCCCCTGCTTTTAGTGGAGAGAATGGATTTGTTGTGATTTATTTTCTTATGTGTGAATATAGAGAGGTTTTAGATTATAACTTCAAAGACAAACTGTGGCACAGGGCACAGATATCATCTGTGTTAAACTAAAGCACTGCAAAGCCATCCCCCTTCGTATTGCAGATTTTGAGCAGCAGAACTCTGGGGAATTTTGGGGCTTGCCTGAGTTTGGGACCCTGAAGGTGGTTGAAGTCACAGTAGGTGTTGATGTCCATGATAGTGGCTCAGGAGAGGCAGGGTACCAGGCAGCCAGGGGTTGCTGGTGATGATTCACACATCTTCCCACTGCTCCTGACCACAAAAGGGAAACCTTAGTGCAAGAACTGCTCTGTTTCATAACACTGAAGCATCCTTCAGGTACACTGCAGCCTGCAGTATATTCAGGGCTTCCCTGTGCTGATGAGTTGGGACAACACAGGATTTTGCAAGAGAAAACTGCAAATAGGCAGAGGTGACATATAAAGATGTTTCTTCTGTTGGGTCACAGTCTTGCAGTGCACAGAGAAGAGCAGTGCCAATATTAGTGAGAACCTCTGTACCCCTTTCCAACATCTTTTCAAATTTATCAGCTGATCAAGCAAGTAAGTCTTGTTCAGAGAGTGGTCCTGCAAAAGACTTGGGGCTACTCTTAATTTAACAGCTGATTTTCTTTAGAGAATTAGGTTTTTAATTATATGCAATCTCTGTAAACCTCAGACCTGTTTTTTGTCATGGGCTTGTTCCAAAACCTGTCTGAGTGTTCAGAAAGACTTTACCAGTCTCAGTGAAAGCTGGGACTGTCTTTGCAGGCACAGTCTACCAGGAAGACCAGAACTGTCCCTCGTAGTTCTATAAATATTAAATGTTCAAACTGTATCAGAGCATTTCCAATGCCTCCCTTTAGACAAGGGACTTATTCCAATTTTGTCACTGCATTCAGGATGAAGTAGTTGGAGGGAAGCATCCACAAGTCCCTGTTTTATTCTTCTTCCACAAGCAAGGCTTTGCTGCCAAGTTATTAACAAGGGGCTTCCAAAAAAACAACCCAGGGGAGATCATTCCAACTTTTAAGACTGCTTGGACTGAACCTTATTAATAAGGGGCTCCTGGAGAGCTTCCTCTGTTCTACCAGGGAATTTCAGCAGCCTGTGGGGATAACTGTAAATTCCCTAGAAGATTTTGCTCCTACTGTTTGTCTGGCCATGCTTAATGCTGAACCTTTTACTGGGGCCCTCTGAAATTTTCCTCCCCACTGAGGTTTCTGAATGCATGAAGCCATCACAGGAAGCCAGCAGTGTTAATGCCTAGATTGGTTTTTATTTATTGAAACAATTTATTATAATAGCAATAACAACCTTGGCCTGGGGCATTTCCTGGGGAATTAATGGCAGTCTGAGCCAATGCTCCCAGCAGATTGTTAGCCCTCAGGAAACAAGCTCTGTAATTGTTGCTGGTATGGTTGGAAAAGCACAATAAAAATGTGTTTCTAATTTTTGACCACTTTGAGCGCCTAGAAAATGGTGTGTAGAGGGTTATAAAGAGAATATATCTTTTTGTTTGCATAGATTGAATTCAGGCTTGAATCAGGGACATTTTCATCAATGCCTTCAGTACAAAAAGAGAAATACCAGAGGGGAAAGGTAACTCCAGCTAAAGAGATGGACAGCAACAAGGTCCTGTTAGAAGTTTAGGAGAAAAACATAGCCCTGAGCTGTCATCCACAGCAGTGGAAGGAAAAGTTACACTGGTCAGCAGGTGTGCACACACACACAGAAACATGAATGTGTATCCAAACCATGTTAACTCCTACTCCTCATGTCCATAGAAGAGTTGTTTTGTTTTTCAAATAGAATGAGGGTTTTGAGGACGTTCGTTGTTGGCATGATGAATCTGAACCACTGTTGGGTTTTGGAAAGGTTTGCTGAAGAGGATGCCTCTTTTTAGTCTTTGCAAGTAGACTATGCAATGGGGGAGGCTCTCAAAATCAACTGTGAAACCCCCCAGACCTACTCTATTGCTGACTTGGCTGCTTCAACTGAGAAAAAGCAGAGCCCATGGTTTTTAGCTGAAGTTGCTCTTTCTGCTGTGAAAAAAAGAGATGTTGCTGCCTGAGTGGATTGTACATATGATAAATGCCAAGACTGCAGTTGAACATAGGGTTACAGCTCAGTGAGGAAGTCCAGACAGTGTCTGAGATGTTGACAGAGTAGCTGTAGGAGCTCATAAATGCCACTGGAGCCCAAAGATTCAATTACAGCCATCACACTGCATGAAGGGCTGTACATACAAGCACAAGCAGGGGATGAGAAATGGTGGCTTAAGTAGCAATTGAGGTGCAGTTTCCTCATGAACTGGGTCCAAGAGCATGGAAAAAAGAATGTGGAGGAGAAAGGGAAAGCAGGACATGGGCAAAAATGGGGGAAGAGAAACTGCATATGCCTGCACCTCAGGTTCCACTCCATGCTTCTTCTAGGAGGTGCTTTAAAAGAGTGCTTTAAAGAGTGGAACTAAAGCAACCCAGTGAAGCCCACGTGGGTGCAGGAACGTGGTGCTCAGGAAAGTGCCTGGCATCCCATCAGTCAAGCAGAGCAGAGAACTGGACCAAGAGTCTTCCAGGACAAGCAGATGGTCCTGTTCATTTGTTGTTGCCACACCCCCACATTCTGTGTGTCCTCCTTAGGCCTACTTGCAATGGAAGCTTTGCAGTTACTCTCCTGAGTTATATTGCACATGGAGGTAGAACCATATCAGGGTATGATTGCACTTTTCCTGGAGATTTCAGACCTCTGGAATTCAGGCCATCTCTTCCCTGTTCAGGCAGGATCAGATGAGCAGCAGTTTTGCTACTATACAAGCAGGGCTGAAGTTTTAATTCCAGTTCTACCCCTTGAGTTTGGAATTGCCACTGACTTCGTTGCAGCCAGGACTTCACTCAGCCAGACTGCTACAAGAGCCATTGGCACATGCTTCATGTCTGCTCTGGTGTCTTCTCTTTTACCTTTTACCTCTGGCCTTGGTCTCACTTGGCTTCCAACAACTGCTGTCTCTTCTCTTTCTTTGTTTGGACTTGTTGAATGCATCTGCTCCAGTTTTCTTTTCCTGTAGTCTTTCTTCAGCCTGTTTTTTTTCCCTCATGCCATCCACATCAACCACCCCAGTAACAGCCTCTGGTTCTATTAGCCATATTTCAGATGACCATGACACCTTGCTCCACCTTGGCTTGTCAGTCATCTTTGAGATTTGTTTGGTAGGACAGAATTGAACAGCACAAAAATGTTTTGTCCTTATAACTGTTCCATGAGCATCTCCAGGCATTGAACTATGCTTTGCCTTGAACTGTGCACACATCAGGGTTTGGGCTCTGAACACAGAATCAGGGAATCATTTAGGCTGGAAGAGGTCTCCAGGGGTCACTTGGTCCAACCCCCTACTCAGAACGTGGCTAACTTCACATTTAGAGCCAGCTTTGAAGTTAAAACACAGCCTTGTCCTGTTGAGTTGAAGATTTCCAAATGGTTTCCAGTTCATCTTCTGCAAACTTTGTTCCAAGGGAATCAGCTGGAGAGGGCAGTTTCTAAAAGGCAGAGAAACTGCAAGAGAAGCCTTTTAGTTGTAGAGATCTTTCAGGGCTGAATGTCAGGCACTCAGCTGGTGGGAACTGTTGCAGCTCCAGCTCTGAGTTCAAGGGAATAAGCCTCAGCTGAGGAACTGACTCTATCCTTGGGCTCAAAACTCCCAAGAGACACCACAGAGCAGAGCTGGCCTTGACAATTCTGCTCAGTTCACCTTCCCCCTCTCAGCACACCTAGAACCCAAGATGATCCAGCCCAGGGGAACTGCAGTAACAGCATTCACCACAATTACACTTCTAAGTAGTTCCATGAATGGAGAAAAAAAAAAAGGTGAATCAATAAACAAGATGACCTAGTTTAAAAAGCATTGGGGGTCCTTTGGAGTCTTGTTATATCACCTCTGAAACGTGGCTGTGCAGGATTCACCCTCCCTAGCCCAGGTACACGTGGTGGCCTGGGCAGGGAGCCAGTGCATTTGCCTTGATAAGCAAATGAAACCTATGAATAAATAATAGATTTGTTTTTCCATGCTGCAAGGCTTCCCATTTCAACTGGGCCAGAGCACAGGGAGCTTATAGAGCTTCAGAATCATCCTTATTCCTGGATGTGACAGAGAGGTGCACTTAGCTG
>NW_008594157.1:0-504 GCF_000691845.1 Merops nubicus | reverse complement strand
TAAAGCAGTGTAAACGTAAAGTGTTTGTTTGCTAGATTTCATTCTAATAAGTTACACTCAAAATGTTTCAGAGGGATTATTTTTATGCCTTACAGCAACATTTTTAGACTAATTTATAGATGTAGTCACAATCTGTTAAAAAAAAAAAAAAAAAAGTAAACAGATGGAGTCACAATCTTGTAAAAAAAAAAAAAAAAAAGTTACAGCTTGAGATGGAGTGAATGTAAAAACATAGCGTAATGATGTCTGGACCTGAAAAGACAATTTTTTACCTTGGGAAAGATGGGAGGTGGAACTTAGCCCCAAATACTTTGTTCTGGCACCATGGGTAATAGCTCAGTGAGAGACAGAGGAATGCTACCTGTATCTTTAATGCTTTTCAGTTGTATCTATCATTTACATTCATATGTGCCATGCTGATAAAACAACTGAATTGCTGGGTAGCTCAATGCTCTTAAAATGAGCAAGTAGAAAATTAATAAAATGAAGAGTTTCTATTAAGCT
>NW_008594156.1:0-61326 GCF_000691845.1 Merops nubicus | reverse complement strand
GGACGCGCGGGAAGCGTCGCTGGTCGCTCGGTTGCCGCTTCGCCTGCTCCGGTCGCCCGGCCCTGCATGTGTCCCGGGCTGGAAGGGGACGCGGCGTTCTCTCCCCGGCTCCCTCCTTGCTGACCGTGTTAGCACTTAGGAGCTGGTTTTTTTTAAGTGGGTAATAATTTTTCTTTTTTTTTTTTCCCCCTAAACAGTGACATCTCTCTGAAAACTAAGCAGATAGCTTCTTAAACATACCGGAAAGTATATGCTATCATTTAACAGTCAATCCTATAAGGAGAAAGAGCCATTTCCAGAAATCAGGGAATTTTTACACAGATCCTACCCCATGCGTCCATGTCCAGTACCCGAGGATTTTTTGTGGCTGTGCTTCTAGTACAAGATGTCAACTCTGCTATCTTGTCCCATTTGTCTCCTGCAAACGACATTACTAAAAATTGTACAAATGGCTTGTCTTGTTTGATAATATTTCTCTTCTCCAGTCCAAGACTCATTTGCAGAACCCTCCTTGGGCAGGCAACTCTGGGGACTTGGAGGCTTTTAAGTCTCTTAAGTGGATTTGATGCTGGGATCAGAATTAATCTGGGATATTTATGGCAGAGTTGTATTGCTTTGAGGCATAGCCTGCAGGGCTTATTGGGGAAGCTGGGAGACAGCCCCCTTTGTATGTCTGGTGCTGGGCTGGGCCCTGTGTCCACGTGTGTGTCTGTGGGGAGTCAGATTTTCAGGACTACCTGCATCAGAGGAATGCTGTCCCCTGAATTGCCCATGTCTGTCTGTGTAATCCCCGTCCCTCTGCAGGGAGTGAGCCTGTTCTCTTCTCCAGGAGACCCTGTCTCGGTGGTGGGGTGGGTGGATCTCAGTGGTGGGCTCCTCAGCTGTGTGGGGTAGGGGCTGTGGTTGTAGCTGTTAGGGCTTCAGCTCTGGGAGCTGGGGCAACAAGCCAACCACAGGGTCAGCATACCCTCTGGCTGGATACTAGAGATGGAGGAAGCTTCCAAATTGGAAAATAGAAAATATCCTTGTTTAGAAGTCTTCTTCCAGGCTGACAGTTATCATGGCTTTCTGAAAAGCAGGATCTGGGTGTCTGTAGCTGCCTGGGCAGAAGCTCAGTCTCAGTTTCCCAATAATTGTCATATGCACCTTGCGTGTGTTTGGGTGGGGAATAAGGTTCCCTTGCTTGCTTAAATTCAGTATTGGATGTCATGTCTCGTTTTCAGGATCTCTGGTGTTAGGAGAGCAGCAGTGTTTGGGTTGGTGGCCTCTGCAGCTTGTCCCCTCCTGCTCCTAGTGCACAGATCTCCCTGGTTTCCTCCTTCCAGGGCCAGCAGAACTGCTTTGTGCCCAGGTACCAGCAGGGACCAATGCTTTCCCTTACCCTCCGGTGTCTCACAGCTAAGATGACTGGCATCGCTTTATAAAGGCAACTGGGCTGTCAAACACATGGAGAAACCAGTACTTCTGGGGAGTCATCTGTGGTGCTTGTACCTTGAGACTTGAGTAGTTTTTTTTTTTTTCCTCTACTACTTAGATTCCTTCAGCAGTTCAACCTGTGTGAAGTGGATGTGGATCGGTGACACTAATGTCCAGGCAGCTATTTCCTGTCACCAGAGGGTGGTTAACTTGTGTGATAAAAAGGAAGCATGGAAATGTTATACAAGATAATATGCTTGTGGTTAGTTCTTAATAAAAGATACTTACAAGGAGAAAAAGAAAAGCCAACGACCACCAAAACCCACCCCAGAAGTCCTGGAACGTTTCAGTTCTTACAATGGGAAGAATATACAGCTGAACACTGCTTAAATAATTCAGGAAAGCTGCCATATTTGTAGAAATTCCTTAGCTTGGTCTCTTGTAGAGTAGGAAACTGTTAATGAGCTGTAATAGACTTCTGGAAATAAAAAAAAAAAAAACACCACCAGTCCAGTAAGGCCAAAAATATTCTGGTTTGTGTCCTTCTACAAAAGGACCGGAGAAGAAAGGAAATTTCTCTTGCGCAGGTGCTTTGGTGTGGGAGGGAAGAGCAGAGGGGTGGGTTAGTGGGTGCGGATGTGCTGCTTGTCCCGCAAGGAGGATATACCAAAAGAAATTCAGTGTTGTTTCACTTAATTTTGTAGTAATTTGCTGAATGCAAATCACCCTTAAAATCCACTGGTGGAATTGAGAATAATTAGTTGATTACAAAGCTTTGTCAGATGTAGTGAATCAGCATGTTAGAGATAACAATAGGTATTTAACTCATTAAGTTGCATAAGACTAATTTTCAGTTAATCCATTTTGTTTAACATTTGAGAAAATGGCAAGAACTTGCCATTGATCTGAACAGTAAACTTCAGATCCTCAGCGTAAGGGAGATGTGCTCAGTACACCCATTTTGGTAGTGCACTTTTTAGTGTAAATAAAAGAAGATTGAGTACATGTGTTTTTATGTATCTATACCAGTGCAATTTTCCCAGCCCTGAAAATTCAACCTTGGAATGTTGCCAGTTTAGGGAGCGATACTGGTACATAATCTAATCAGGTTATGAACTGTGCTGTTTTTCCACTGAGAAACTGCCTGGTAAGAGTTTGAGCAGAGGGTAGAGAATAATTATCTGCCAAGATGGAACAGTCTTAGAGGGCTGTTACTTGCAACTCAGTCTATATTCTGCACCTGGCCTGACTGATTTATTTTTAAATCCGTCTAGAACTGGTGTTGTTCTCTGGGGAAAAACAGTTGCAATTCTGAGCTTTAAGAAACCCTCATGGTGTGTGGAAGATGCTGTCAGTCCCAGCTGAGGTGTGTTTAGTGCGATCTACTAAGTGGACGTTGTTGCTCTGGTGATGGTCACATGTGGAGGCTGCTTTGTGGCCTACATAACATGCGCTTGTGGCTTCGCATGTCGCTCCTGGCTCTGGATGCTGCCCTTGCACACAGCCTCAGTGGGAAGCCAGAGATTGCATTAGTGTAGAGACCAGCCTGAGTTTTTTTTTTTTTCCTCCCTGCAGAGATGTCCTTTACTGAGACAGAATGGTCATATGACGTAAATCCCATCTCGGTGCCTGTGCTGCACTTGAGCAGCAGCCTTTTTTTGTTTGCTTTAGTGAAACTATCCAGCATCTGTTAAAGCATGCTCATGTTTTGGCAAGATTTTGCTTTCTCTGCCTCCTTGTCAACAAGGATGTAGATGAAGTGCTTTTGTTTGGTCCTCTGTCTCAGCTCTGTAGGCAAGTGTGATTTGTGTCCTCCTGGAAGAAGTCTGCAGTAAAAGTGCAGTTATTGCTCAGAGATGCACCTCTACCTATTGAGCTTATTTTGCTCCAGAAGAATATATTTATGTGGAAAATGCAGTTGGTGTCAGAAATCAGTGCTGTGCTACCACAGCGTGCTGCGTATTCTGTCAGTCCTGTAGCAGGCAGGGACAGTGTAATTCTGAGGCTGTACAAAATGTCAGCTTGTATCTTCAATTAACTTAAAACAACTCTATTCATTTTCTTTCCAATACTGAGCTGGACCAGTATGGCCACTGAGCTATGAGAAGGGTGAGTGCTTTTGCTTTGGAAGCACTAATTTCAGCATCATTAGTGGGATTTGTGTATCACTAGATGAGTGAGTGTCTCTTGGAATGGGTGTTTGTTGGTCTGGCAGACTGTGGGAAATCAGTAGTATGAAGATATATAATAAGACATGAACTTGCTAACTAAATGCAGTTATTTTGGATCTCTGAGTTACTGCCAAATTCTTGTGCCTAATATCTGCTAAATGATAACATGTAAAGACTAACTTGAAAACTGATGTGTACTGTAAAGCTCATAAAGCAAATATAAAGGGAGGGGGGAGTAAAAAGCACAGCGGTGACAAAATATTGTGCTGGTATCAAGAAAGTTCCTGGGAAATCAGAGGGAGAGAAAATATGGTTGATAAAGAAAACAGCAAACAGGCATACTATTTGGGAGAGGAAAACCAGTGCAGCAGAAAGTCACCTGTCCTGTAACATGATGAGTTTAAAGATGGTTTCAAAATGTGAAGTAAATCTGCCCCATTTTAAGGAGGCCAGACCTAAAGAATTCTGAGTACTCAGTGAATCTGAAATCCTTTTCTTATGAAGCCTTTTACTCTGCTGACACAGAACACACCTTTTGAGCTTCCTAACTTTGGAGTTTTTGTGTTCTGAACTTTAAGAACAAAGTACATTTTCATGCTAGTTACTGCTTTCATGTTCTTCCTTAAGAATTCACTGTCAAGGAAATGGAAATTCACTCCCAAAGATCTGCTTGTGGAAAACACTCAGCCATGTTCATGCATCCAAGGTCCTCAGTGAGCAGCTGAGAGCTGCTGTAGTTACTGTGAGTCAGATGTATGTCTGAAGTTCCCCTCCCTTTTCTTCGAAAAAACCTCATTCCAAACCAAGCTCTGTGTGCCTGTAGTTCACCAGCAGCATGCTGAGTACTCTCCATTTCTCATGTGAGGCATGGGAAGGAAGACCCCCAAGTCTTAGTCTGCTTATTATTACCAGAAAACATAGCAGTTCATATGGTGTCCTGCGTGAAATAGAGCCACTCAACCCTGAGCAACTGTGTCCTGTACTTCTGAAAAGTTGGTGAGTTTGGAACCATGTGTTATAGTCTCTTGGGCCAACCCTAAAAATTACTGTCCTCTCCTGTGTAATACTTCCCACTTGTCAACAAAGTACATTTTTGTGTTTTTAAATTGGTTTTGAGGGGTGGCACCAAACAACTCCATAGAAAGATGGGGTTAGGGGAAGCAGGAGCAGACTCATTCAGAAATACACCATGCGATGCTTTGGGAGAACCTTGCTTCCTGTGGAGTGAGGGATGCTAAACTTGGTCCTTATCCACTTAAAGTAACAAACCTTTGGGAGAATGTGAAGTATAGACATACACAGTTGGCCTGGTTATTTGTGTAGGAAGACAAATCTCCATCAGTCCTTAGGGAACGTGTCTTCTAGCAAAAAAAACCAAGTTGCAGCTTTTTTGAAAACCTGAAGCAAAATACTTCGCACTCAAAGCAGTATCTGTAGGAAGAGCTTACTCAGTGGCAGATCACAGAAGCTCTGAGGAAAAAAGAACAAGGCATTTCAAGGTGTTTTCTTACAGCATACTGATAGGGAGAGTAAATTATTAAAATTAAAATAGTAAATTATTAAATCCTTCTTGCAAGTAGCATCTCCAAAAGCTTAACTTCACTTTTTTTTTTTTTAAACCCAGTAAAACCAGGTGGCTTTTATTCCTGTGCTGGTCAGTGATGCTGAAGTGGAGCTGTGGTGCTGGGTTTGGTGCTGGGTGCCAGGCCCATGGGCCTTAGATGCTGGGTTTCTGTGCAGAGCAGTTGCAGAAGTGAATCCTGCGTTCCTCCAGGGCTTCTGTAAGCGTAGGAGCCTGGTTGGGAGCAGCCACAGTTTAATCTGCACTCCCAGTTTAGTTTTGTGGGCCCCTGTATGGTGCAGCTGTGCAGACCTGCAAGGCTTTGCAGGACACTGAATTTCCCCTGAGTTTGTGGCTCATGTGGGATGATGATCCTTACTGGGAAGAGTTGCCTGTACCCAGCTGAGTGAAGTGTTTGTTATTTAGGGCCTTCTGCTGTCTGAGGGTTCCTGCCTCCTGCATGCAGGTGGCAAGGAGGTCATCTCATGCTGTTCACCAAGGGGGTGTGTGGGAAGCTGCTTAAGTGGATTTTGGAGGCCAGAAGTACTTCCTGATATGCAGCCCACACTTGCATTATTCTAATTTGATCCTATCGTTCCTACTCATATCCTCTCTATTATGTTAATTCCACTTTTTTTTTTTGTGTGTGTTTTGCAGCCTGCAGATACTTTCAGGCTCTTCTTGCCAGCGCTCCTCTTTCATCCCAGCTCAGTGAGCCTGTGAATGAGGTTGTCATCATTTCATTCTGCCAGTATCCATGCCTAATTATGCTATTTTTCTCAGCAGAATTGTTGAATGAGAAATTTGGACAATTTGAGCAGGGTTTGGGACAGTAGAGCAGTGTGATTGGAAGAGCTGGTGTATGAGTGTGCTTTCTGCTGGGTTTAAGGTCTTAGGTAGCTGTCTCTGCTGTGAGCTGCTTGTTCCCCACCCCTTTTCTAGGGGCTGCTCTGCAAATTCTTCACAGTATTTCTTTGAAATACTGGAATTCTCAGTGGCTGTAGCCTACTGTGTTACCGTGAAAAAAGTGCTGGTTTGTGCTAGCTGGAACTCTGGATGAGAACTGCTAGCCTTTAATGGTCATTACCATGGTATTGTGCTTGAGGACAGAAGTAGGAGTAAGAAGTGTTTCTTTAGTCCCATCTGGTGACCGGCGGTTTGCCCTTGGCAAAACTGTGCCCTAATAATGGTTGTTATTTTACAGATGGGCAAGTCAGTGGTAAAGTTAATGATCATCTCTTAATAGGTTGCTTGGAGACTTCGGTGAAAAATGATTGCATTAAATTTCATGCTTTAGATAAGCTTTTTTAAGTCCTGGGTTCCTCCATGGCTACATAGCAGTTTGTTTTTAATGATTTTATTTATGTGGTTAGCATAAGGAAGAACTAATAATGTGGCTGCAGAGTGGCTAAAATATTTCAGCAGGGTGAATACTGTGAAACAGAACAGCTTTCACAGCAGAACGTGGAAAGCTGACCCTCCTGTTCCTCACACAGGTAGGTGTGTAAATGTATCTTTTTGATTATCAAACTCTAGTTCTGAATGGAATCTCACCTCTCCCCATCCTCAGACAGCAGCAGCTCTGTCGCAGGCACTTGTGCTCCCTCTCCTGGCTTGTTTTTAAACTGCTGACTGGCTTCCTAAGAGTGTGGGTAGTTATGTTTTTATGTATACAGACACACGCAGGGTATCTGCTCTTGAGTGGCAGCATCTATACCGCTTTTCCATCTCTCCAAAGCATCAGAAAGGCCACAGTGATTGTGGGTGCAGTTTTATCATGAGTTAATTATTTTCTTCTGGTGTCTTTGAAGTGCAGAGGTAAACTTTTCAAATAACACACAGAAAAGAAATTGCTCTGCTGTAAGGCATCTGTGCAGCCTGAATGAGTCTTACTGCTGTGCTAGTTAAGAAAAACAATGAGTGGCTCTGTATAGCAACTGATTGAAACATAATATACATTATTTGCATGTTAATGAGATCTCTAGTGAGACTTCCCTGACAAACATGACACAAAGACATACGTGTATTATATCTTTCACTGCACCACAGTAATTCAGATTTACTTGGTGTAAATAGCACTTTTTTTTTTTTTCCTTGAATAATTGGACAAGTAAAGCAGAGGAAGGAAGGTGGGGACACAATCCTCCCATCCTTTTTCAAAATCTGAGATCAGCTGAGAGCTGATGTTTGTCAGGGTTTCTCCATCTCTGCTGGATTTCCACTGACTGAAAATAACTGCAGGTGGTGTGGCTGTTCATGCTTAGGAGCTTTTAGTAACTATTTTGGGGCATTGGAATGTGTAGCTATAGGGTGAGCAGGCTGAGGTCTTGTGAACAAGCCATGCTTGCCCAACAGTAAGTGCTTTTCCCAGGCTGCTGTTTTTGCTGGGTGCATGGAGTGGTCTAGCACTTCTACCAACCATCAACCAGTTCTCCTAAAGTAGTGCTGCCATAGTAAACAAATTCCTACCAAAGTTCCTGGCTGCCAGTGTTGAACCAGTAAGCACCAAGCTGCATATCTGAAGAAGTTTGAATTACTGGCAAATTGAACTGATTTTAATGTGCCTTCTGTTTGAGAGTGATGGGGAAAAAAAAAACCCTGCTGTTTGTGCCACTCCTTGTTAATTTCTCCCACCTTTAATTTTCAAGCAGTTTGAGTTCTGAGATTTTTCATTTTGCTGCATTCAGCCCTCTGCTACCTTACGATCAAATCTCAACTCCTGCGGGGACCTTTAGTTTTCTCCTGTACTTACCTGTTGTGGAGTGCCATGGGGGATCATTGTAGAGCCTAGGATGTGTGAAAGCTGTTTCATCAAGTTAATTACAGATGACAGTTAGTTTTGGAGTTGCTTGATTGGCTCAAAATTGAATTAGAGAACCGAACAGTGTCTTCTGCTTTTGTTTAATTGGCTGGTGACCTGGGGGGGCCAATGTGCTGCCTTTCCTCAAAGGCTTCAATGGCTCTTGTGTGTGCTCTAAAATTTGGGAAAGAGGAGGACTCTTGGGTCTCCTGTGTAGTACGGAAGACTTGTTAGTCATTAAAGTTGCTGCTGCAGTCAATACTGTTGAGAGAGTCTTTAAAACTCCTAGCAAGCATTCTGAAGGGAAGGCTGTAAGAATCCCTGGGTAACAATGCTGAGCTGATTGGAGCTTGACTTCTGCTGCAGTGCAAACGGAGTGTCTGCAAGTTAGGGTTGCTCAGAGGTGGTTATTCATCATGCCCAGAAGATGCTACTGTCACCCAAGGAAGAATATCTTTGGAGTTCTGTACTGCATTTACATAAGGAGAGCAGTGATTGATTGTTACTGAAATAATAAGCCAAGGGATACCTGAATAGTCACTTCTTTATGAAGGTATGCATGGGGAGTATCAGCCTAAATGTCTGCAGGTCTTCTATCATGGTGGTCCCAGTCACAGAGAGAAGCTGGAGGGGAATCCTTGCCTGCTGCCAGGTGTGACCTGCTGCTGAGGAGGAATTCTGGAGCATGGCAGTTCCTAGAAGCAGGCTGTGTACTCTTGGATCAATGGACCTTAGTATCTGGTTGGGGCTGGTTATGGATAAAAACGTGGGGTATTTCAATAATGAGAGGTAAGCAAAGGCTCACTGCAGCAACATTTTGTCATTGTCTTTCTATGGATGTAATGGTTCTCTGCTTGTGCCTGGGGAATATAAAGTCTTCTGTTTGGTTGCCTTCTGTACACTATTAATGATCCTGGAAATACAGCAAAATGTCAAGGATGTACGTGAGAGAGTCTAGACAAATGATTGTCTTCAGTTTAGGTTCAAGAGTGTCACATCATTCTGAGATTCTGATCTCTTAGGATGTCTTTTCTGAATTCAGAAAGGTGTATTTCACAGGAACGAAGAATTCTTGACAAACCAAAAGCAAGCAAAATCACTTATAATATAATGTAATATATGTGTTCTTTTAATGTGGTTTCTTGGTAGGATTAGACACTTATAGTGTTGAACCTTCAGGGCTTCTAGGAATTGCTGTGCACTCCATCCTCTTGCAGAGGTAACTATTATATCTGTTCCCTGGATGGACTTTTTGGTATTGTGTTAACAGCTGAGCTGTGTAGGTGCCACTTGTGCTCTGCGCATATAATTGAAGTAAAAGGTTGAGTCTTTGGTGCTCCTGACTGCTCCAGGTCATGCACAGCTGCCATGCATCCTGTGGCCAGGGAAGGCTGCAAACAAGCATTAATCTCCCACCCTGCAATGCAGCTGGGATGTTGTAATTGTGCTAAATTCAGAGGGACTTCTTAGCAATTCTGGTCACGATGGCTGCAGTGGAAGGATTGCAGAGAGCTGAGCTATCATTCTTCTTCATTCTTGCTGTTTACCTTGCTACATTCACTTCATCTTCCTTTCACCAATGATTTCAAAGTGGAAACTGGTTCAGACTACATTCTGCTTGATAGTCTTTTATTCCCTTAATAGTTTCCTTAGTAAGACAGACGTGTATTCCTCCAGAAATGAACTCAAAGCATTGTTATTCAAATCCAAACCAACTTGATATATCATCACTTCAAATTGTTTGCTTGAGTGTCAGGATCACCTGGCACTGTGGAACCCAGGGCAGGTGTGTGTGGTGTGCTGTGTGTGCACTGCATCTTATACTGGCTTTCTTTGGCCAATGCAGTGGTGTCCTTCATGAGCAGGTAGGGCTGTTGTGTTAAACATGGTCCTCATGCTGATAGTAAAGCAAGAATTCACTGATAGGAGTGTCCCTTTGGGTATTTTCTTGCTACTAGGAGTCTTGACTAGCAGCTCCTTCTTGTGGAGAGCAGGTATATTTTGACTTTTTTCTTGTATTCCATCTTTATGTATAGACCCATAAGCAGAAGCATTTCATTAATCTTATTTTCAAGTCGAGGAAAGTGTGTACAGTTCAAAGAGCAACTGTTCTTTCTACTTACCTTTCTGCTTGACCTAGACAGGGCTGTGGATGGTGATCCTTACACAAAAGGTATAACTTTGTTAATAAAATTTACTGCTAAGACCAACCATTTTTGATGTGTCTTGGTGTTTAAAAAGACAAAAATGGTCTATAACATCTTGCGTGTTAATGCACACTTGTAACTGAGGTGATTGTATGTGCAGTATAAGGCTCTGGTTACAGATCAGTAAGATGGTCATGTCAGGCCCTTCCTGCTGCTGGCATGTTTACTCTATTTACTCTATGAAGTAAATAGTTGGGAGGATTTCCTTCATGTGGCGTACTCTTTTCTTGTGTTGATTTCCCAATTCAGAGACCTGAGGAGTGAGGTGTTTATATGCAGGGGGTAGGGCTGTGATCTAATGCAGATGAGCCAGCTAGATTTGAATAAGGTAAAATCTATATTCAGCTTTCAGGCTTGATTCTATTTTAAGCTTTTAATTGAGTCCACCACTACTTGAGTGCTTGAGGTTGTCATGTGTTGAGAGAATGTCTTTCAGAAAAGGAGACAAGGAACTCTTCCCTAGTTTGCCTAAGGCCATGCCACTAGTGCTGGTGCAGCATTAACATGGAACCTCATGCTGTCTCTCTCCTGAGCTTGCATTCGGGTGATCCCTGGCCATGCTAGTCCAGTGTTTGGAGGTGCAAGTACCAATGGTGGAAAGGAGAGTTAGTACCATGGAACCATAGTGCAAGAACTTGTTTATCTGTGAACTTTTTCCTAAACAGCTTGAGATGAAAACTTCCTAGGCAGTGATCTCAGACTTCTGAGACTGCAGGGATAGATAGTTCAGTAGCTACTTGGGGCTTGCATTTCAAAGGGAATTCTAAAAGGGTAGCAAAAACCTTGAATCTTGGGTTTGGTTTTGAACCCCGTTGCCCCAAGAAGAACCTTGAGAGGCTGGGGCATGTCCGGAGAAGGGCAATGAAGCTGGGGAAGGGTCTAGAGCACAAGTCTTGTGAGGAGCGGTTGAGGGACCTAGGGTGGTTCAGCCTGGAGAAAAGGAGGCTCAAGTGAGACCTTGCTCTGTCTACAACTCCCTGAAGGGAGTTTGGAGTGAGGTGGGGTCGGTTTCTTCTCCAGGTAACAGGTGGTAGGACAAGAGGAAATGGACTCAAGTTGCACCAAGGAAGATTTAAGTTGGACATGAGGAAAAATGTCTTCCCCAGAAGGGTTGTCAAGGACTGGAACCAGCTGCCTGGGCTAGCCGTGGATTGCACACCCCTGGTGGGATTTCAGAGGTGTGTAGTTGAGATTCTGAGGGGCATGGTTAAGGGGTAAGCTTGGTGCAGAGTTAGATTAATGGTTGGATTCGATGAGCTTAAAGGTCTTTTCCAACTGAGATGATTCTATGTGAGACTTGCATAAATATGAGCATTAACTAGTGATCTTTAATTCTAGTGCTTTGAGACTTGGTGGGCCAGCACTACACTTCTCTGAATCTCATCCACTGTGGATGGTGTACACCTTGGGGTGCTTGCTCAGGATTTAACCAGAGGGTTCTGTGCAGGCAGGGAAATGAATTTCTGCTCCTGCTTTCCCCAGTTGCTGTTACACCTTGTAAGCTTCCTGGGCTTTGCTGCTTAAAAGGAGGAGTAGCTGGACTTGAATCTGGATTCTCTGTTAAGCAGTACGAGTTGCTTTTCATCTTAAAAAGGTCATCTCCATGCTGCAATAACTGCATAGCAATGTGTTTCAGGGGGTTTTGGTTGTGCAGAAGTTCAAGCAGTACAGTCTTCTGCCTAGTATTAACTTGGGCAGTAGATGAAATCTGCTGCTACTGTGAAACAACTAATAATTATGAGCTGTACTCTACAGTGACATCCCACAGTACTCTGCATTTTGCCCTTCAACCTATAGAGTTGCCTAGGGCAGAGACACTGGCCTCTGAGAGCTGAGACTTCAGGTGTATGTCAAGTAAGGGTAGCCACCCAAATGTGTGTGGATGTGTAATTTTCTTAGGTGGATTTGTTGTGTTGAAATCTGATCGAGGCAGTAGACTGAGAGCCTAACTGACACAGTGCTTCAGCTGGACATCACCCCTTAAGGGAAAACAAGAATTCTTATAAAAACATAAAAAATGTCTTTTTTTCATACATGCTCTCTGATCTTTCTCAATATAGTGGCAACTTTAAGATGGTGTAAGTTTGCCTGCCTCAGAACTCATTGCTGAGTAACTGGAGCTGATGTGTGTGGTCAGAAAGAGATGCCAGGCTTTCATCTCGTCAGGGCTTATGTGGTGGGTACTTTACCCACCTGTGTATTTTTCCGTCTGTTTTATGACCCCCTGCAGCAATTTTACCTCTGTCCAAAAGTATCCGATGAGAGTACCTCCAGGCCAGGAGGCTGAGGGTTGTCTGTCCTCTTGCCTGCTCCCTCTGAAAGCAAGACAGTATAATTTGTTTTAAACACACTGAAGTTATGTAACTTTTCTTCAGGAAAGTGCTCTCCAGCACTGAGCTTTACTTATGTAACGTGATGTATCACCAGAACTTACTGACATAAGCCATTATCTTCACCTCTAGTTGCTCATGTAAAAGATACTATTTTACTTAGCCTCCAGAGCTAAGTAAAGTCATGTGCTGGATTAGAACCTTGTTTGCGTGTTTTACTCTGAAGTAAGGGAAGCAGCTAGTAAATCAGGTGTATTATGGTTTGTCTGCTGAGTGAGTAGTGCATAGCCCAACTCTTGTATCGTTACTCCTGTCAGACTGTCATTATTTTAAGTAGCTTTTTCCTGTATGAGCATATTTTAAAAGTAGATGCTTACCAGATTTTTAAGCAATGATCAGAAGTGATTTTCTGTGAGCATGGCATGACCTTCTTAGGCAGTTTCATGAGTCATCTTGGTGTGAGTGAAGGAATTCATTGAACACCTTTAAGCCAAATGAAGAGTCCCTTTTAGATAAAGTTACTTCATTGAGAACATACATTGCTTATGATAACCTATGCAATGAACCTTGATATTACCAACATGATTAACAAAAGGTAACTGACAGAGGTAACCAGAGAGCTGTTTGATGCTAGAGCTTGTCCAGGTTTGTCATGTTGTCATTCCTCATGCGTTATGTTAATATAAGCTCTTGTATTCTGGCTAAACAAATAGGTCGTGTACAAGTGACTATTTAGCAGCCTGCTTGTGTAACAATAAATCTTAAGTAAAGCTGGTGTGCTGTTCTTTGTTGGTTTTGGACTGAACTGAGTCCATAGAAAACTGGCCAGAAGTCACAACTAGGGCAGGTTCATTTGTCTTGTTCCTCTGAGGGACAGTTCTCAACTGTAACCAGCTCAATACTAAATACATTTTGAACCAAGCCTCTGAAGTATACTTCTGGTTTGTTTGGTTTAGCATTTAATTTAGGGCCCAGGAAACTTCACAAAAGGTTCGCTCCTGTTTTGTTCTGGGTGCCACACTGAGTGCAACATTTGCAAATTCATTGAGTGGTTTGGGTTGGAAGGGACCTTCAAGGTCATCTAGTTCCAACCCCTTGGCATGGGCAGGGACACCTCTCACTAGAACAGGTTGCTGAAAGCCCTGTCCAGCCTGGTCTTGAACACCTCTAGTGATGTGGCATCCACAACTTACCTGGGCAACCTGTGCCTATGTCTCACCACCCTCCTAGTGAAGAACTTCTTCCTAATTTCTCATCTAAATCTCCCCCCTTCCAGTTGGAAGCCATTACCCCTCATCCTATCACTACAAGCCCTTGTAAAAAGTATCTCCACACCTTTCTTGTAGGCTCCCTTCAGATACTGGAAGACTGCAAGGTCGCCCCTGAGCCTGCTCTTCTCCAGGCTTAGGGGCTTTCCCTTTAAAACTGTTTTATGAAGGGAGCTAAAAAGACCATTTAGAGGCAAATAGCCAATTTGTAAGTCATAGTGCTCCTTGGTAGCTGAAATGCCAACAGAACATGTAAAATCTGTCACCTGCTCAAGCTAAGCAGAGGATTTTCACTTTGCTCCTTGCGCTTCCCTGAGTAGATGTTTCTATTGGTGCCAAGTTAACTGGGCAAAATTCTCATTCGGGCAGCAGTGATTGCTAGTAGCTGTCTCTTCAGCTACTATAGATCTGCTCCTTTTCCAAATAATGGGATTCTTTCAAGAAGTCAGTCAATGATTGATCTCCAGTATGTTATGTTTTCTTCACCAGTTAAAATCTTTTCTTTATTTTAAGAAAGGGAAAGTAACAGAAAAGCCTCAAGTGTGCTGCCTGTGTCTCTCTGCCAACTTACCGGATATCTGAGTTTAATTTGAATTCTTTGTCGGCAGCAAAGAGTCTTTTTAACTTAAGCAGGTTGCCTCTGTTTCCAAAGAGTAATGCTGATGTACGGTAGCTTGGTCTCCATATAGGAGGTAGATTCCTGGGAGATGTAAAACCTTAAATCCTAATTAGAAGTCTGACTTCTTTGAAATAAAAAGGTAAGTTGTAATACGTAGTAATGCCTGGGATGTGGTGATAGTAGCAAAAAGAAACTGCAGTGCCTTGAGGATTGTGATGCTGTCAAAGCAGATAAGTTGTCCTCTTCTGTCTTGGCTAATTTTGTGTTTAATATAAAGTGTGGATGTACTGCTGCTCTCACCCATGCACTTGAGCAGATGTAGTGAAGGAAGAACGGTGGAACACAGCTGCATCTTTGCAATTTGAGACCTCCTATATAAATGTTCTTTGACTTGAAGATGTTTTTAAAGTTTAAAAATTATATTGTAATTTTTTTAGACATAGATGAGTGAATTGAGCTTAAGTAACTTTGCAAGGACATTTCATGTTGGAGATCCTGGCTCCTCATCCAGACTGTGTTCCTGAAATCTAGCATCCTTTTCTTAAAATGGGAAATGCAGCAGCAGGATGACCCCTTGTCAGTGTGGGCTGAGGTCCTGGTCAGCATACTGCAGGTGGGCAGGGAGACCTCATGGAGTGGGTTGGAAGGCAACAGAAGAATAACAGTGAAATACGAGAGGAATCACTCAAATGTACCTTTGACAGAAATTCTGATGCCAGCACAGGGTTATCAAAATAGATGCATCATTGAAGAGTTTTACTGACTGTATAAAAATAAATAGACCTACCTAAGCAAACTGAGGGAGAGCAGCTCCAAGGTCACTCCAAAAGCATGTGTCTTGTTTTTATGCTACTGGTGTGCTATCAAGGAGAAGCTAAATAGAGATCAGGGCTTCTACTGGAGACATTTCACATTCGCACTGTCTTAACCCAACATCCCAGGTATAGATTCAGTCCATCTGAAGCAAAGAAATACCCTTGCACACCAGATGTGATGTCCTACGCCTGAGGACTTGGTGAGTGCTAGCTTGTCTTGCTGGCTGTAAAAGGGTGAAAAAAGTTCCTTTTCCAAGGTGTGTGCTCAGTTTTGGAGTTTGCTGCTTGATCTTTTCTAGGTCTCCTCCAGAGGCCATTCTGTAGCAAGGAGCATGTTCTGTGTGTTTGCTGATGTTCTAGTGACAATTTGACTGCTAATCAAGTCCTGTGACCTTGTTTATAATACTCCTGTGAGGAAGTGATGGAGTGGGCAAGCAAGCTGGCTTTTGTGGTGCTGAACCCTGCCACATGTACCTGTATTTTGCTCAGAGGAACAAGGGAGTTAGGTATGTGCTGATACAGCAGCGAACACCCTTGGCATATGTGTACATAGCAAAAGTAAGTTGTTCTTGCTGTTCCTTGTTGTTGTGTGTTAAAAAAAAACCCAAACAAGCGGTCTCAAAATATCATATCACCAAACAGGGCAGGTAGAAGACTAAATTATTTATCTGCTTAATTCATGATCTCTCCTGTGACTGCTATATTTAGACAGCAAGATACTTCAGTCATATTTTGTATTTTTCTTTCTACTGGCCAATCCATTTCTCTCCGTGAAAGGCCAAGGCTCTTTCTGTAAATCCTGGTGCTTTGAGGCATGCTTCCTCATTTGAGGAGAAGCTCCTCTTTCATTTTCTGTTGGAGCTGGAAAGCTGTGGTTCCAGGAAGCTTGCTTCTCTGCTTCTTCTGCTTAGTTCTTCTAAAAGCACTACAGATAACCCCTCCAAATTTAACTTTCTGCATTTGCTTAGCTTTCCTCAGCTCCCAGGAGTTTATATTTGGGGGTCCATCTGTTACCTTGGCCTCACATGATAATTTTAGATGGGCTTTTTTCTTTTCACTTCCTTCATGTGGATGTGGGTTGTCAGATGTATTTTCCAACTTAACACCAATATCTAATTCTCTGATGTTGTGCTACCCACAGAGCTGCAGAAATTTGTATTTGGATGTGACCAGTAATCCACTCTTAAGCATCAAAGTCAGTGTTGAAGACTTCCTGTTGGTGAAACAGGATTATAAACATCAAAAGGTAGCTATGCAGCACAAACTTATTAACTATTAATTAGGTTATTTCTGTGTACAGTCATCGCTTTTGGATTTGCTCCCTTAGTAGCTCTGGGAAAAGGGCTGTTATTGAGGTGGCTGGGTTATCTTCTGTGCTTGTGGTAATGTGATTCTTCATAATGAAGACTTGGAGCTGAATTAATACATTCTTGCAGTAAGAAGGCAGAATAAAAAACCTAGCCCTGGTCACTCCTGCTTTGATAACAAGAGGGGGAAAAAAAAATAATCGTTTCCCTCCATAAAAGTAATGTGGACAATAAAATACTGTAGAGAGCTTCCCTTCTGTTTACCTTCTAGTTTTACTTAAATAAAAAAAAATAAAAATCCAAACAAACCACAGACAAAAAATAACCCAACAAAAAAAAAAATCTTTGTGTGATTTCACAACTTGTGATTTTACAACTTTGTAAAACAACTTAATTGTTTTACATTAGTCCACCAAACATGGCAAGACAGCCACTGACATCCTTTGTCCTTCCTCATCCGACAAAGCATTCTGTGGTTGTTGCAGAGCTGGAGCATGTACTAAATATAGCTCAGGTAGTGCTGAAGGAAAAAAGAAGGTATCTCTGTTAAACGCTTCTCCCTCCTCCCTGTTTTCAGAGAACATTACTTTTCCCCATCTTATCACTCAGTGCACTCACTGCTAGTAGAAGTATATGCTTGCCAAGGAAGGAGCCCGTTCAAGGAAGCCCTTGGGTGGCAAAGAAGATGTGGAGAAATGAGTCTCTGCCTTTTTACTGCATCTTAGAGTGAGCCTAGAGTGCATCCTTGTTCTAATTCTTGATGGCTTTTGCTATGCCTAAGAAAACAATGTAGTTTCTGTGCTGTGAAGTGCAGCCTGGCTGAGCAGTGGCCGCATGGCTGGTGCCGTGCACAGCAGCTGCAGGGTGGCAGGCAGAGAGACCAACTTCCCTGTCTGCTCTGTGAAGTGGCTCTCATTTTCCCTCCTGGAAAATACCTATTTGAGAGCTTTTCAAATAGAAGTGATACAGCACCTCTTATAACTAAAGGCAGTGAAAATGAGGCACAGTGAGGTTTTATGCTCAGATCTGTGTTTTTATTTTAAAAAAATCTTTTTATGTCATATCTGCAGTGTATTTGACTAAGCAATCCATAGGACCTTGGTTTTTTTTCAGTGGTTACATTACTAATGCATGGAACAACCAAATACAGCTTCACCTTAGAAAGCCTTTAAATGGTTCTGTTGTGTATTAGCTAGATCCTCTTTGTAAGCTGGATTTTTGTCCAGTTTTGGACTTGAATGTATATAAGTGAAGGCAGCTTTTTTTGTTTGCCTTCTTGAACACTTTTCTACAACTGGTGTTTATAATGATTTCAGGTACACTGGCATTCTAGTATGTGTTCTTAGAATCAACTTTTCTTCATTTTTAACTTTTCTTTTTTTTTAATCTGGTTAAGAAATAACAAGTGAGCATACTTTCTTGAGTTGAAGCTCCTTGCAGTTGACCGTGAGACAACGACCTAGTTCAGAAGTGTTTTGCTACTATGCAACACTTTAAGCAGGTGATGAACTGAATGAAAATTCACAGCTAGGTGAAGAACTGAAGAAGAAATCCCAGCACTGCAGTAGAAAAGGGCATAGGAAGAAGTTTGCTATTATTTGGACTTAATAATTCAAAAATCCCAAACAACTGAACAATAAAGAAACCCCTAAATCAGAACAAAGCAAAAGGAATTGCTGTTGGATCTCTCACTTATAATTATGTAAATGGATCAACCAGAAGTGCTGATCAATGTGACAGTTTTACCCTGGGGCTCTTGGTAGCTTGGACTGCTGGCAAAGCAGCAGTATATTTATTAAAATTGTCAAGTCTGTGTTTCATTTGTTGCTTGAGCTGGCTATAGAAGCGGATTACTGAGTAGCCAAAAATGACATCTGTCAACAGGTTTATTTGGCTTGTTGCTTTCTATGCTGTGTGTTCTTTACCACCATTTTTAAGTGTGTGTGTTAGGAGGTCCAAGCATCAGGTGATAAGGCATTAGGTCATGAATGGTTGTACATGTAGCTAGTAGGGTCACCAACACAGTTTCAGATGGAGTTTTGCTGTTCATGTGTCAAGAGTGTTGGCAAAATTCAATGTTCATGAAAACAGGTGTGGAAAACCTAGTTTTGCTAGTGTTTTTTACTGAATCCATCTGATGTTGGATCTTTGGCATGAATGCAAAACTTGTTCTTTATGTAAGAAAGGAAAGAAAATTCCTCCAGAAGAGTCAGCCTAGAAAACATAAGACTTCCACCTCTTTCATTTCCCTCCCTCCTGCAAAGAAATTCAGAGAACCGAACCACAAATAGTATAAGGAATGCAATCAAAAGGGGTCTGTGACTGAATGTCTCATCTTGCTTAGAAAACATTCACCAATATCTTCAATCCTAAGTCAGAAATAACTACTGTGTTCCTGTAGTCAGCACTGAAACATTTCAAGCCAAGGATCTGAAGACCATCAGATGGTCTGCCTGCAGTTATTTAAGGAGCAGGCACCCAACCTTTACAGATTGAGGGCTGTAGATTTGTCTTGTTTTGCATGTAACTTGACATGTAGCTGAAGAGTCTTGAGACGAATACAGAGGCTTAAAACAGTTTGGTACTTATAAATTGAAAGGGTAGGCTTGGTAGGTAAGAGAATTCAAGGTTGCTTTCCCAAATGAATTAAAAGGTCACACACTTAAATACTGGGGCGTGGGGGAGGAGGGTTTCAGACCAGATCTCAGGATAAAGTACCAGGAGGTGGTAAGTGCCGAAGAGCAAGGAGCAGCCTGCGCAAAAATGTCGTTGTATCTGTTATTATAGAACCCTTCTGTGGTGCAAAATGAGTACAGAAGAATTGAGCAAACAAACATTGTGCTTCAGAACTTTGAATTGTCTGTGGTTCTTGTCCCTTACTTTTTACAACGCAATCCATTGGCTTGGGTTCTTATTTAGAGTCAGTGCTGGGTGCTCAGTTTGTTCCTGGAACTCCAGTTTCCCAAAAGTGAGGCAGATAATTTAAACCTGCTGCAGGTTATGTAGCTTCTCAAGTAGCAGATTCTGTGACAGGAAGCAGAGTTCACCTGACCTTTTCTTGGTGGAAGTATAAGGTGAAATTCTAGCTGGAAGAAAACTTGCATTTCAGTCAGCTTTAATGACTTTCCAAGTGTGATTACATTCTTTTGAAAATTTCATACTGGGTTTGGAGCTAGGTATTTATCAGAAGCTTTTCGGAATCCTTAAGAGAGTGTGTATTTATAGATGTATTTTTATGTATATTTTAATATATATTTATTTATAAATACATAAAAATGTGTGTATATGTATTTATATATATATTTTCTGTTCTTTTCAGCCGCTTGTGTGAGGGCTGGTGAAGTGAACAAACTTTAGAACAAGTAGCGCCAGTACTAGGGCAGTTGTCCAGTATATTCATCCATGCTTTACATCTTCCAGAGCTCTGTTTGTTTCAAAGGATGGGTCATCTGTGAGTATCTGCTTCCCAAGTACATTGCTTGGTGGTTTTATCATCTATATTGTGATTTTTCTTTTTAAGGGATTAATCCTTCCCCCAACACTTTCAATTTACCAGTCTCAAAACAATATTTCTGCTCATTTGTTACTTCTAGTGATAGCGATCAGATTAACAGAATTTCACCAAGTATGGTTTCAGACAAAAAGGAAATTGTGTGCATATATATGCCTATATATAGGAACTAAATGGTTATTCAGTGATGTAAATTTTAAACTTCTTGGCCTGAATGGATAGAGCAAATGCAAGTTCCATCTCCCTGCCCCTTACCATTCCTTGTATTTCATTTCATTTTGCATTAAGAACAAATAAAGTCAGCTACTCCTCTGGATGCTTTTGATAGAACAAGGGATGTAGCTATAAAGGTGTTAACTCCATCTTCAGCTGACTGATGGCTTTGAATGTCGGTAACTGATGTTCTTCCACTTTTGTTTTCTTTGATAGGCCTTCACTCAGATGCTTAGAGATGTCTGCAGGTATGCTGAGTATTTCTGTCTGTCACAAAGTGATCACCTTTCTGTACTGAAATTTTGGGCTTGTTTTATAGGCTCTCAGTTACTCTAATACAAGCACTGGGCCAGATAACATCTTTTTATCAAAACAAAGTGAGAACACTTCAGTCTGAGTTTAATTTCTTCAGACAGTATTAGAGATGAACTGGTGAGTTGGTTTTAGAAGGGTACTGTCACATTTTTCATATAACCTTGCCTTTGTCTTTTTGAGATTGTCATCCACTGATGCAGTCTGTCAGGTTTGGGTGTGCTCTTAAAGATGCACCAAAAAAAAAGACAAACCCCAGCTATTATCACTGTGTAAAAATAGCATATAGTGGAGTAGCTGTAGCATCCTTACTGAATGTTTTTCCTTATCCCTTTAATTATCCATGATGTTAGTGACACTGTGTGACAGTTTGCAGCTGCTTTGATGCATGTCTTAGCATAATGCTGCTGAACTTGTACAGTGATTAATAAAAATGATAGCTCTGTAGTACCTGTGTCAGTAATTGTAGAATACACATAATAGCATCTGCATGGATGTTGACTGAGTTTTATTTGGGAGAGGTTATAGTCACTTCACCCCAGTAAACTTGAAGTACAGTTTTGGTACTGAACTAATGATTTTTTTTTTTTGGTCATCTTTGGTGTGTTGCAGTAGATGATGAACTCATGATTTTAGGTGCCTTTTGATAGATAAGCTTCCTGTTTCCAGATCATGTGTTTCAGGGCCATGCAGTGTAACCTGCTGGGGTAAATCAGCTTAACTCCAGTCTAGCTTTCAGAACATAGAATGGTAATAGATTTTAAATTTAATAATATGGAGTGACAAATTCCTGGCAAGCTTCTAACCATCACCCCTTGCAGATGGGTTTATTAGACTTGTAATTGGTATGTGAGGTAATTAGTGCATATTGGAGGGTAGGGCATTGTTTGAATTTTCTGGATAGGTCAACAGGCTGAACGTCAGCAGCAGAAACGTTGTCCTTATGTTTCTGAATCCTCAAATAACATCTTGGAGCTTGGCAGTGATGTGTTCTTAATACAAACCAGCAATGCACATTTTTGCTTGGAGAGGAATTTCAGATGTCATGAGTTACTTTTTTGTCACTTACAGCAAGAACTGCAGATGGGGAGCTGGAGAGCTGTTTGTTAATAATACAGCAGGCACTTATCTTTGATGTAGAAGTACATGTAGCTGTGCTAGAATCTCACAATAGATGTTAAAGAATAATCCAGTATTAACACTTGCATACAAAATGTATTTAGGAACCCACTTTGTCTTTGAAATTGGGATGGTATTTGAATAATTGAACACACATTGAAATGAGTAATTGAGGGCTGTTCTAATCTACTGGAGATGGTTTCATGTGGAGTAAAATACTCAAAAGGTGGGGATGACCTTACAACTCTTCAGGAGTTATTTTTAAACTGTGAACATAACTGCTTTTGGCTTTAAAGGAGCTGAGACTTACGAGCTCAGGACTTATGATCTTAAAGTTCGAACCCCCCTACCACAGGCTGGGTCACCTCCCACTAGACCAGGTTTCATAAGGCCCAGTTCAGCCTGGTCTTGAACACTTCCAGTGGTAGAGCAACCACAGCTTCCCTGGGCAAGCTGTGCCAGTGTCTCACCACCCTCTTAGTGAAGAACTTTTTCCTAATTTCTCATCTAAATCTCCCCTCCTCCAGTTTGAACCCCTTACTCCACATCCTATCACAGAAGCTCTTGTAAAAAGTCCCTTCTCAGCTTTTTTGTAGGCCCCCTTGAGATATTGGAAGGCCACAAGATCTCCCTTATGCTTCAGTGCAGTTATTTTAACAGTTTCATTTGTAGTGTTCAGTTTCTCTTTTATCAAATTCAGTACAAGCTTAACATTAGGCAGGACAAAGCTTTACTAGTCCTTCAAAAACGTGTTAACTTCAAGCACACAAGCAGTATGGGTCGATGGGACTAGTGGTAGCAATGCATTTAGGATTCTGCTGAATCAGGATGCGTATTTTCTGGGGATGGCCAAGAAAGGTGAGCTCGGTCACTATTCATCAGTGTACCTGGGAGTCAGTATGAAGACTCTTCTGCACTATAATTTAATTCCTGTGTAGAGCATTCAGCGTACATGAAGCATGCTGGTGTGGTCCAAAAGTGTGCACTCTAGGACTGAAGGAGGAGGAAAAAAAAAAAAAAAAATTGCAGAGAGCTTCAAGTATCTCCATTCTGTTCCAAAGGATTCTCTTTCCAGCCTCTGGCTGCAGCTCCGTAGCTGTGGAGAGCAGCCAGTCCGTGGCCAGGAGGAAAGCCAAAGCCAGCTGCCAAGGGGAGAAGCTGGCAGCTGGGAGAAGTGTTTTAAAATAATTGTGTGGGGACAGTTGTAAAAGCTCTTGCAGATTTTCCTAGCTCTGCTTGTTACTTCAGTGCATCACTGATTTAGAGAACAAGGGGGGTGGGATGGGGAATCTGCAATATACTGCTGTAGGAAGCTAGGGAACTCGGTCACCTTCCAAAGTCCAGGTTAAGGACTGAGGCTGAGTATGGTGTAAAAGGAGGGTAAAGAAGTGCTGTTATCTAGAAAAGGTAATCTTTGTCAGATCCCATGACATTTAGTATTTGAATTCCCACCTGCTACAGCTATGTTTTAGAATTCCAGCTTTTATTTAGGGATGATGATATTTTTAAACTGTCTTTTTGAGACATTTTGCTGTGGCACGTACTAACTTGTAATGCTCTGCAGGAAAGAAGAGTTTGGCTTGTGGTAAGGTGCCAGAAGTGAGAGACTGGTTTTTACATATTTTTATTTGTAAAGGAGAAGATTTTACTGAGGTCTTTGCCAAAAACCTGACACGTTAAGGACAAGAGTATGAGGAATTGGCCTCAGTTTGTAAAGAAACTCCTCACTGCAAACTTAAGGTTTAACCAGACAGTGCTTTTTAAGTTTCGACACAGATGACATGTTCTGCAGAGGCCTATCCAGCAGCACAAGCAACGATAGCATTTACAACCAAAATAGCAATAACTACTTCATGTGACAGCATTGAGTTTTTATATGCTGAGATGGAATTTTGATAAATTGTCAGCTACTGTTCTTTATCAGATGCAAATGTGTAGTTTGTAGCCTCTTTTCCTCCTGTCTGCCTCCTCAACACCCGTTTCCCCCCCCTGCCCCTAGATACAAAGCGCACATGAAAGATTAGTAGGCTTTGGAGCAGACCTGGAGTGCCCTGGTGTTTGAGGATCTCCAAGCAGTTTATAAACTAAGCATTATCCAGGTTACATCAGTCACTGTTTCTCAGCACTCTGAGATGCAATATAGTGATGAGCTACTTCTGTTATGTCACCAGTGTGACCCATTTCTAGAATTCTCCATTTAGTTTTCACCAGCAAGCCTCAGGGCACCAGCGTAAAGTTACTTAAAATTTTCTTATTTAAGCTTGTGCGAAGCTGCATAAATGTTCCTCATCTGTGGAGAATAATTAATAGAACTGATTCAAGTAAAACCAAAGCAATTTAAGTTGATACAGTTGTTAATAGTGAACTTAATGTGGTGCTTTGGGCACATATATTGCAATCGCACTTTGAAGTGTACGTGCCTGTGTGCACGTCTATACATATTACTTCCTGTGTCATAGAGTTGTGTCTAAATTAAATGTGACTGATCTCATTTGGTCAGGATTGGGCTCAATATCTGAAGGCTGCACCTTTGCTTCACCAGCAGCTCCCCTGTGTTTGTCCATTCCAGTGTGTACAACATGGGAGTCAAGCCAGTAAAGCTCTTTGAATGTGCTGACAGATGAATGCTGATGGAGCCCTGAAAGCGTGGGATGCTTAGGAGCTCTAAGCTCTCCCAGTAGCTGACTTACTGGATGCCCTGGTGGCAAAACTTTTTTTCCAACAACTTAAGGCTTTGGGTATTTTTTTTTTTTTTTTTTTTGGGTAGTGTGAGAGCAGAGAAATTGAAGAGAGGGAAGACTGAAAGCAGGACTGGTAAACATTCAGAAGCAGTTGCTTTCCTGTCTTGAGCTTGACCCAGAGCTGTGTCAGCTTTTCACTTGTCCTCATCAAAACAACGGCTTTGAATATGCTTGTGATCACAACCTGCCCAAAATCTAGAAAATATTAAGAGTCTTCTTAGTTACAGATGAGACTCGTGCTGGGACACTTGCAGTACTGTGGATACTTGGCTGTGTCTCTGGAGTAGAGCTTTGTTTCACTTGTGTGCAAGGTTCCAGTCTGGTTTTCCCCACTTACTGAAATAAAAATAAATACATAAACCCCAAACCCCACCAAAAAACAAACCCCAAACAGTGTCTCAATGTAAAGTTTAGCCTTTGAACCCATACAGAAATGGTGTTTGTCAGCACTATGTTAGCAGTGCCATCTCCTTATGTTGTTTATTCAGCTATTCTATAGCGAGCACTGGTGTTTCCAACACATGCAAACTTCTTGTTACACCAAGAAAAGTGAACTTCATAGTCTGGATTCTTAAGGTGAGGTGGGGGAGGGAAGAAGAAATTATTTTCGTGCTTTAAATGACTGTTTTTCTGTATACCTTGTGTAGTTATAGCATAACTCATTGTATAAAGTTCAGTTTGATTTTTTTAACTTCACATCGGATGAGTTTGGAAACAGTGTACATTTTCTCATTATAATCAGATTTTATTAATAAAGTTATAGTTTAAATGGGTAGTGGAGCCAAAATGGCACTTGAATTAACAGTAGGTGCTGTAGCTCCTTTGGTTCTTTGTGGTAGGAAAAAATACTCTCAGTAAGGCTTCATAAATGATCGAAAGGGAAAGCTCTGGATCTAGAAGATACTTGTATCCTTTAGTCCTGATCCTGTGTTGCTGTTTTCTTAGGCAGTAGTTTTCCTCTGATAGGTAGAATCCCATCACCGTAGGAACAAAGCACCTCCAGAATATTTTTCTGAAAGGAAGAGGCGTTTTACAGCGTTTTCTTTTCTGCCTTACCATGTGGGAGAAATGCCTTGACTTGTTTGTTTCATTGTGTGTGAATAAATGTCTGTGGGGAGAAAATAATTTGGAAGACAGCTAAAGATGAGAGCTTAGTGTTAATTTCCAAAAGCAACTGGTTCTGTGACTCACTTTGAAGCAAATTTTGTCAGTTCAGTTGGTTTGAGAACTGGCTGTTGTGTTCTCTGGGTGCAGCCATTTGGATGATGGCTCTGCTGCTGCAATGGGGCTGTTAAGTGTGAGCATGTTTCCTGCAGAACAGGGTGGGCTTATTGTGCCTGGCATGATGTTGGATCCTTCTCTGGCCCTGACCTTCGTTTGCTGTAGGAGAGCAGAAGTTACACTGCAAAACTCCTGACCTTGTCTGAGAGGAATGAGAACGCCTACCCAAAACAACTGGCGTGCTTTGGGTGAAATGGTATATTTTGTTCACCACCAATAAAAGCAGGTGTAGCACACTCTCCCTATCTGCTGGTCCTGGATGGCTGAGGAGACCCCACTCTGCAAAATGCATTTAGTGCTTGAGGAGTACTTCTAAGAATACAAACTGTTTGGAACAGTTCCTACTGGTTCTTGCTTCTAACTGTGCCGTTGGAAGAGGTGGGGCAGCATCACTGTGTCTTCAGTATGTAGATCTGAAACTGCAGCTTCATGTCAACTTTGACTAATCTGTTGGATTTGTAAGTAAGGGCTCTGATCACAGATGAGTTTTGCTTGCTTGGGAGTTTTCAGGTTTGATGTCCTAGATGCGTAAGGACATCTGTATTTAATGACAATGTATGTGTCTTGAATGGTGTGCCAAATTAGATCCATTCTCCTTCAGCAGTATTTCTAAAAGTTCTGTGTTTTCTCCTGAAGTAGGAAGTGTAATGTGTATAGGATTATGGTTATGAAGCTCCTGGAAAATCATGTGTATACTCAGTTGGCATTAAAAAGTACCATCCCATTAGCAACTCATTTTAACTGAAGTTTTGACATTGACTCAGGGTTCACCTTCCCTCTCCCGCATGCCTTTCCTCTTGTGCTCGTGGGGTGAAGAGAACATGCCAGTGAACTAGCTGTCTCAGAACAGGCTTCTACTTAAGAATCCAGTTCTAAAAATCCTGCCTTTTTATGTGGTACTTGAGGCTGTTGACACATGTACTTTGAATCCTCATTCTCCTTAAAATCGGAAGAATACTTAACTTGCTTCATCCCATCTTGGAGGAATCTTTGTTTGCCAGCTGGTGCCAGCATTCTTGTTCTGCCAGGTCTCTGCAGTTCTCTGTAGGTGAGTCATGAACCAGTCGTTCCCTTTGTTGTACCTGTGTTTGAAAAGCTTGCCTGCATCTTTCGCAGCATGCACAGTCTTGGTGCCTTCAGCTGACCCCTGATACTCCTTTTCCTGGTGTGTAAGTATCAAACTGAAGGGTATGTGGCTCTGAAGCTCTGCTCTTTCTGAGAGCAGAATTTAGGTGAGAAAAATTGCAAGGCTTGTAATACATAAAATGACCACCCGGAATTGCAGACTCCTCCCTGGGGAGAGTAGTACACTCCCTGTGAGCAGGCACTCGTCCTCATTAAAACCTTGGTAGGAACATAAGCAATTAAGCAGCCTCGCTTGTTAAAACTGTTAGTGTGATCTTTTTTTTCTTAATACCTAGATAGAATTCTTGCTGGAGCAGACTGGCTGGAATGCCTGTGCGGAGGCTGAGAGGATGTGTCGCTGCTAGAGCAGCTCAGAGCTGGATTAACTTCAAACCTCTAAAAATAGCTTGCAAGCCATCAAAAGCAAAAATGCTTTTTCCTCCGGTGAATCATGTATTCCGAAGGGAGGGCATATGAAAATTAATCTGTACTGCCTGCTCTGTGGAGCCTTGCAGAGAGCTGGCTAAACAATGGAGCACAGTGCTACTGGGCACTTTGAAAAGGTGGAATTTCTGCAGCGGTGTTACAGCAGAACACATGGCAAATGAGGTTTTAAATCTGATTATATTAAATTGGAATACTACAAGAAATTCTTCTGCTTCTAAATATTTCTCTTCCCCCCCAGGCTTCTAAAGTTGTTTTTGAGAGACAGTTATGTTTTAATAGTGCATCGTTTGCATGGTTATGAATAGCTTTGAATTATCTTTTTTCTGCAATCCTTCTCTTATGTGCCAGCATTCATAACAGTAATTTGGAATGACACCCCAGCCTTTTGTGTAGCTGGCCAGCAGTGATCTCAGATATTGATCGGGTTATGTTCTATATCTTCTGGAGCTGAGCAGCTGTTCCAGGTCTGCTTTCACTGACACGTAGGAGGAAGAGCTGTGAACTTTCTCAAATGCAGCTTGTCAGCTTTCTCCTTTTATTCCAAAGTGATAAAGCAAGACTAACTTGGGTTTTTTGACACTATGACAACTTTTCAGCAGTATTCCTGTTGGTGATTATTGGTGGAAATATGAACTTGAGCTCTTTTTAAGCACTGTTACACTTCCCAGAATCACAGAATAGTCGGAGCTGGAGGGGATGTCTGGAGCTCATCTCATCTGACTCCCCCTACCAACGTAGGTTCACACAGAGCAGGGTGCCCAGAGTCATGTCCAGGCAGGTTTAGAATGTTCCAGAGAAGGAGACTCCACAACCTCTCTAGGCAGCCTACTCCAGGGCTCCATCACCCTCACAGAAAAGGTGTTTTTTTTTGTTTTTTTTTTTTTTTTTTCTCCTGTTCAGATGTAACCTACTGGATTTGAATTTGTGCCCATCACTCCTTGTCCTGTTGCTGGGCACCACTGACAAGAGTCTGGCCCCAGCCTCTTGTCCCCCACCCTTTAGCTCTTGATCAGCATTGATCAGATCCCCTTTGAAGCTTTTTTTCTCCAGGCTCAACAGCCCCAGGGCTCTCAGAGATGCTCCAGGCCCTTCAGCAGCTTCATAGTCTTGCCTGGACTCCTCTCTCTGGTCACTCTTCAACTGGGGAGCCCAGAACTGAACCCAGTACTCTGGAGGTGGCCTCTCCAGTGCAGAGTAGAGGGACAGGAGAACCTCACTCGACCTGCTGGCCACACTCTTCTCCATGCATCCCAGGAGGCCATTGGCCTTCTTGGCCATAAGGGCATGTTGCTTGCGTGTGGTGAACTTGTGCACCAGGACTCCCAGGTCCTTCTCTGTGGGGCTGCTTTGCAGGAGCTCAACCCCTTACCTCATGTTTTTGCCAGAAGAGTAGTAGCAGCGTGTAGGTACTTTGCGTAGGTAGTCACTTTTTCTTGTCCTTAAACTGTTTACAGTTTCTTACTAGGTTAAACTAGAATCTGTGAATGTGATTAGCAACTTACACCTTTGAGTTATGGCTTGTGCCTAACAAAAACTATAGGAAAATAACTCTCAATTTGTTTCATTAGTTTAAGTGTCTTACCAACAATTTGGTGGCTTGAAGGACCGCTTCTTACTCGTCGGACTGGAAGAGGTGCAATTTGCTATCGAAGACTGCTTTTAGTAACACGGTGAAGAGCAGAGGTGTTTAAGAGCATGTAAAGCACACCTAGTATTTACAGAAAGAGTAGTTAATCATATGGGTAGAACTAATCTGGATACTTCCACCTATATATAATGTATATGTCCCAATCTGTAGAAATGCAGTTTGTAACAGGTCAGCCACTACCCTCCTCAGCAATGGTGTGACAGTATGTGTTGGCTGCACATTTAAAAATAAACCAAATGTTACTGCTAGTGGGTTGGAAAGTCTTGTTCTTTCTGTGCTGGTTGAGAACCCGATTACTCTAGGGCAGATCCTTTCACAGCTGCCAGCAGTGAGTAACTAGGAGTGCTGTAATGAGGAAGGAACTTACTCCTAACCATATATTTTCATTCAATGGGACCTGGAGTAGCTGGTGACTTGTTGAGCCAGGTGCTGTTAAAACACCTTGATGTCTGCTGGAAGAAATAGTTGCTGTAAGTCACTGAAAACCTGAGCTGCTCGTTCAGTTATGTATTTGGTGGATGGAGTGATTATGGAAGGAAAGAAAAGGCTTCCATTACAGAAACTGTCTCTTCTGAAAAACCTTTTAGACGTAGATGGTACTTTTGCTATGCTTATTTTTGACTTTTTATATCTGAAGAAGCAAAAGTTCCAATAATGAAAATCAATTTTTAGGAAGTGTTACTAAGCAAAGAACTTTAAGCATTGTTCAGAACTACCGGATGTGGTACCACCCAAATTTTAGTTGAAAGTATTTAAGTACTTGCATTTCTCATCTTTAGCACCAGGTTTGGTTGTCAGCACCAAGTGACTTGAATCTCTCGTCTGTGCTGTCAAGAGTGATGGGAATGAAAGGAATTCTCTTCTGTCTTAACACAAATGGATGGATATGTTAAGCCAGCATCTAATTTTTGTGTTGAATTTAATCCAATAAAACCTTCTGTTATAGTCAGGGAGTTTTTCTGGTTTTTTTTTGTATTTCTGGCTTCTTACAAATTGTTCTCTGCTTCCATGAAGCACTCATGTTATTACTTCAGAGACATTGCAAACAAAAGTGGTTGCTGCTACATTTTCTACCTGTCTGGAGTTGGAATGCTTCATGACTTAAAGCAAGGTAAAGGACTTAAATTTGTCAGTGTTACTTGGTGGTTGAAATGGATTGTATCTGCTTTTAATGAAAGAATACATGTCATGCATTGACATTACTGTGGAGAAACTTAAACTGTTCTTCCCTTTCTTTTGAAGAGGGTATTAAACTTGTGGTAAGTGATTAAGTGTTCTAGGTGGCTGTGTGAAGAAAGGCATGCAGGGAAGTGTCTCTAGCATGTGGAGAAATGGATCATAGGTCTTGCATTAAAATGCAAACAGTTGTAACAGTAAACATAGAGCTTCTGCGCACATGTAGCTTTTAAACCTTCCATTGAGAAGCTTTATAAGAACCATTTAGTGCTTTCTCTCCTTTTGAAGGATGAGGAACTTATATTTGGTAGTCTTTCTACTATAAACTTCGAAAGCTTGAGTGTTTACTATTTAAAAATAGATTTTGCTCCTTTGACTTCCAAAATTCTTAGAGCTTCATTGAGAATGCCAGTTTTTAAGAAATCATGAAGAAACTGGTTCTCACTGTTTTGTGAACTAAGCTTTCAATAAAGATCAGCAGATGTTGTTCAGTCTTTTAATTCCAAGCTTTGTTTTCCAAGCAGCTATTATTTTCTAGCAAATGCTGCTGCTAGTCCATGTAAGAGCACTTAGTTTCTGCAGGGGGAGCCTGCTCCCTTATAACTGTTCTCCTTCTGCTTATCTGTTGACTCTGTTTCCCTAACTTTTTATCTGACCTTGTCCAGCTTTGAGAAACGTGCCCACAGAAGTGACGTTGGTAACTGAAACTTGGTGATACTGTTGTGTGAGAAGCAAGATGACATCCATTAATTGTTAATATTGAACTAACTGTTGGTCCTGGCCTGTCTTCCCAGTGTGCACGTGTTTGTGTACAAGTTACAGTGAGAACTTGTAGTTTTTGAGATGGTTTGTGTACCTTTTTATTATTATGATATAATAATAAGGCTATCTTTCTATTTCATCAGGCAGTTGAAACAGAGAAACTGAAGACACTTCCAGGTTTGGCACCATATTTGGAGCTGTTCTGTCTTCATGAGAAGGATAGATGTAAGTGGAGGGTGTATAACTGAAGACTTACCAACTTAGTTTGCCTGGATAAACCAGCATTTCATGTTTTGAAGAGTCTGCTGAGCTGCTGGCCAATGGTATCAGGGTACCATTCTGTGGAGCATCTTTGCTTCTGGTGGAAGCAAAGAAATTAGGATGAAGGTCTTCACTTTGTGGGTGGTGAGACACTGGCAGAGGTTGCCCAGGGAAGTTGTGGATGCTCCATCACAGGAGGCATTCAAGACCTGGTTCCATGGGGCTTTGAGCAACCTGCTCTAGTGGGAGGTGTCCCTGCCTATCACAAGGGTTTGGAACTAGATGACTTTGAAGGTCCCTTCCAACCCAAACCATTCTGTGATTCTATGGTGTGTGTTAATTGTGTGGTTTCTCTTCAGTTAATAAGAAAACAACTTATTAATAGCTATTGTTCATTGATCTTTATTGCTAGAACAGTAAGTTTTGGAGGAAAGGAAACAGGAAGGGAACATAAATGCAGAGCTATTCATGGGACTGTTAAAGAGCATGTAAAAATCACCAGAGGTAGGAGGGAAGTAGGTCTGTGTTATAACCATGGTCGCTAACTTGTGAGACTTAATTTAGCTGCTGGTAAAATTGAAATAGCAAGTCTTGAACAATTACTTCCTGAATCATCTGTCTGGAGGCAGCAACCTAATGTCAATGACGTGTGGAGAGAAAAACAACTTTATATAACTGATATTAATTTATGCTATATTAGTAAATGATATTACATAAATTATATAATAATTTGTATCGTTAGTAACAATTTGTGTAATTGATGTAAATGTTAATGTGAAATTCAGAGGGTAAAAATTAGATGCTTAATAGCACACTGGTAATAAAGACTATAAATATAATTCCACAGAATTATCCTTTAGGTTTTGTATAAGATGTCTGACACCTAATTGTGTAAATGCACCACAGACATGTGAGAGCTTGGGATTGCCAGCTTTCTTTGAAAATCTTGTTCCTTTAGCCACACTTGTTTACCTACCTAAACATCAACAGTTTGAGCTATTTGTATTTGACCTCTCTTGAACAAGTTATTTGTTCTTGTCTTAGTTGTGATGCATAAAGATGTGTCAAATTAAAAACAAATCAATCCCCCCACACTTCAGAGAACCATTAAATTAATACATTTGTGTTCCATTACTAAACAATAGAAGATCTCTGTGGTAATTTAGCAAGTATCTCTAAAATGTCTGAAACCCAGCAGAAGTTCAAGATGTTTATGATCTCAGCATCAAACCATGAATACTCAAGTATTTAATCTGCTGTGCGAATTTGCTGCTTGAATAATAGTCTGACTGAAGAATTTTTGAGAAGTGAATTGGACAATGACACCAAGAATCACTATTAAACTGTTGTGTAAAAGTTGAGAGCACTGAATGAAAAGGTCTTTGACATAATTGCAGTTTGGATTCACATATAGGCAGAGACAAGGATAAATGAAAAAGGGTTTCATGGAAATTCAAGTAGTTGTTAGACAAACTGCAGAAGAAATAATGAAACAGTCCTCCCAAGGTATTTTAAGGACTTCAAAAATAAGACATAAAGGCTATGCTATATGTAGCTCCTAGTTGACATAGTAAAAGTTAATGAATGAATCCAGAATATATTATTTATTTGTACCTTTTCAAGATACTTCAATAAAACAGGCTGAAATAAGAGCTCTTGCCAGTAAGGCAGGCAATGACATTCCATGAATCCTGAATAAATTGTGAGGGAAGGGTCAAACAAATGAAATAAGTCTTTAAAAATTATGCATTATGATACTGATTAGCAGAACTACACTTTAGCCTTGGACTGGTTTGGGTCTCAGAACTGGCAATTAAAGTTCAATTTCCATGTGTAAACCTGAAGAGCACTGTCCCTTAGATGGTTTCTGGAAGAATCCTAGGATTCCTCCTATCCTAAAGTAATGATGTCACACAGAAGACTGTTCCAGTAAGCAAAGTAGCCTTCCAGTTTTCCAGCAAATGAAAACATTTCATTTAAAAGTCGGAGAATCTCAAAGAATGTTCCTGACTCCCTTGAGCCTTGCTTGATGACAATGATAAGAGGGATGTAGGTAGCTGCAGCAGCTTGTCCAAGAGAGCAGTGTTCCAGTAGTAGATCAAGGAATGTGTTTTGTTCATCCTGTGCCTCCTCCAGTTTGCAGTTAGCCCTTCTGCCTGGTGTGCCATATAGGTGCAGGGGTGAGTTCCTTTGCAGTTTCCTGGCACTGGAGAGGCTTTTTGAGTTGCCCAGTATCTAGCTAGCAGGAGTTCTGTGTTACTTTCTGTATGTTAAGTAGATCAGATACTGAAAGTCTGATGTGAGGAGTCTGTTCCTTTTAGACTTTCAGGCAGCATCATGCTTTAAAGGGAAGATCCCTCTCTGTGTAGACTGTAGTCCCAGTGTGGCCCAAGTTTTGAAACCAAGCAGTTGAGTATTTAGTGGTGTCAGCCACTCTGCTGACTTTCTGCCCAACCTCATCTAGAATATGCTTTAGACACTCAAACTCTAGGTTTTCATAACATGAAAATTGGACTCTAGGGCATTTGGTAGATAGTCTGTGGTCCTTAAAGGAATTCACCTAGTGCTGTTTCTTGCCCTAAGTAAATTTCAGGGTATGGTAGTATCTAAAGTAGACTCTTTGGGCCCTGTGGTGGGCTTCACTGGTGCCTTATGGCTATCTAAAGCTCTGTTGAACTATGATCTCCTAGGAGTTATCCATGGGACAGATACCAGAGTGTTGACAGCAGTTGTACTCAGGGTTTTTTTTTTTTGTTGAAAATTCTACCTAAAAACATATACTGGGCATTACAGAACTTCCGATATTTTCATGTATGAGTATCGCATGACTTTTGCAATAAAGATGAAGAGAAGGGGAGAGGAAATGGTCTTAGCAGTGTAAAAGATGAGGACGCTGTAAAGCTTTTTCTGAGAAACCTTTTTTCAGCTATTCAGTGCTTGAGGCATTGGTCTGTAAATTGGCTGGGTAAAATGAATCTCTTTCAGTGCAGCATCTTGTATGCCGCGTGGGTAGGGTCTGAGAAATCTCGGTGCCCAGTAGTCTTCTGCAGCTTGAATTAGGCTTGGTCAACCTGTTAATAATTACTGTCATTTGGAAATAGGAAGGTGTTATTATCTGTGTGAGAAATAGGTTTCCTGGCCCCGTGGCTGAAATCTGTCATGCTCAACATTGGGTGGAAAAATTTCTTAATCTGTCTGTAACTTTGTAACAGTAGGTGCTTTTGATCCATGTGCCGTAGTCTCCAAATATAATTTCATAACTGGAACAGATTTCTGTTAAATTATTCCTGGAATACATTTCTCTTGAGTTTTTGCTGGGAGGCGATGGCACATTTGGAACAGACAGTTGTTAATTCATGTATAGAATCATAGAGTCATTTGGGTTGGAAAAGACCATTAAGATCACTTCTTGTATACCTGTCTTGGACAGAGCAATTAATGAGCACACATTGAATGTCTAACTAAATCACAAAATGGTCATTCAGTGATGCTTTTGACATGGCAGGAGAACAGCCTTAATTCTTGTTCTTGGTGTTAAATTACCTCATTGCCTCTAAAAATCATGGGTATTCATAGAAACGAATAATTTCTGCTAGAAATTATTCTTCTCTAAAATAATATTTCTTTAT
This sequence comes from Merops nubicus, assembly GCF_000691845.1. Lineage (NCBI taxonomy): Eukaryota > Metazoa > Chordata > Aves > Coraciiformes > Meropidae > Merops > Merops nubicus. The sequence continues at coordinate 26,607 of NW_008594156.1, read as the reverse complement.
CAGGTTAATTCATTGTATTGATGGGTAAATAAAGGCCGTGTTTTTTCCACCTTTCTCAAGCAGCAGGAAAGGCAGCTTTGCTGCATAACTTTCCAATCAAAACAGGTTCCTGACAAAATAACAAAATACGTTGTGGAAACTCTGCTTTGGACTGTAGAGGAACATCTGGCTTTTTCACTTGGTCCTGCTTTAAAATGAACAACAGAGGCTTGGAGTAATCAAAACATTTTGGAAAAAAACCCTGGGAATTCTAAAGAGAATTTTATGATATTTTTAACACTGTGCCAAGCAGCCCAGGGTCATCCAGTGCTAAGGGCTCTGGAGACTGGTGAACCGAAGGACTGGAAGCTGGATCAGGCCCTGTTCTGCCTGTTTCTGACAGCTTCAGTTTAGCTGCCATCTTCTCGTGTCAGTTGTTGTTGCCTTCCCACTGATAAATCGTTGCTGTGGTGACTAAGGTGTGGGCAGTCCCTTACTATTTATAGCTGTTCTTGTTCAGTCCGGTGTTTTCACAGCACAGAGGGTAGTGACTCCAGGTTTTCTGCTTGTGTTGTGATCGATCTTGCTCCTCATTAACTTTGCCATCTCCTTCTCTGCTTCTTGAGAGTACCTGCCAGCTGTGGGTATCCATCTGGATTGGGCACCTGCTTATATTTTTCCTTCTAGTGCTACTACCTAAAGGCTTAGCAACTTAGTGGCTCTGCCAGACTTCCCAGAAATACTTAGCTTCAAGTAGTGAATATCTGGGGGTTGGGGAGGGGGGGGAGGGGGAAATGGTGCTTCAGTTTGACAGTTTTCAGAAGAAAACCGCTCTCTTTTTGCTCTACACTTTTGGGATAGTTTATTCTGTTTCTGAAAGATACTGGAACAGAGCTAATGAGTTTTTTGTAACCCAGTACAGTATAACCATATGGACTCCTCTGAGGCTTATGAACAGAATCTCTTTAGCAAGTGACTACAATAAGCTCTCGTGAGGCACCAGTTTTACACCTCATTGACAGTATACCAGACAGTGATCTGGCTGAGGAGGAAAAAGAATGGATTCCCAGTTGCTTCCTTGCCCAAATTGAACTCTTAAGGCTGGCCAGCAGGAGAGCTGCTGCAGAAGGCTCTGTTTGAGGAGCCAGGCAGAGCAAGGTGACCCCTTTGAATAGGTGGTGCTCTCCCAGAGCCAGGATCGTTGGCCTTCTGGGCCTGGTTAGGCTTTGATGCTCTTGGATCCAGTTCAGACCTGTGCTTAGCTGCAAAGTAACTTGGATGCTAAATGGGGAGATTATTATAGAATTTATTTATCCCTCCTGAAAAGATGTTGCACAGTCGGCGTGGGACTCAAATGCCGTGTGGTTGTCTGCCTGGTCTTTGGGTAGAAGTTCCTGTTAGATTGAAGGTGTGCTGCAGGCAGCGCGTCTCTTAGAGAAAGACTTGGTCTTTCCTTTTTGGGTAACAAAAGATGGGTAACAAGAGTAAGAGAACTTGGGTGCCTTTAGCATTACTGTAGAAAGATGTGAGCTATATAATTTTGAGCATTTAATAGAAAACATTCTATAGAAACAATGGTTAGTGATAATCTGATCAGACTGAGTAACTGGGCTGCAAATCACAATATGCCTTTATAGGAGTAAGTGCTAATGATGCAGATAAGCAATACATGGCCTGTTTACTGCCCGGATTGTGTTAAATCTGCTTGGTAGAAAGCTAATCTCTTTTTAATGGGTCAGAATGATTAATATTTTAACATAGAGGAAGTGCTGCTTTTGTAATTTGAAGTGCTTGACCCCATCAAGAATTCTCATTTTGTTTTTCAATAGTTACCATATGCCTGTGCCTTATACGTAATGAACATTTTCTATGATAGTAATTAATGAACTGTTTAAGTTATGGAGGACATTCATATAACTGACACTGATGTATGTATGAGCTGAATTTTTAATTGTGTAGATGTGCTGACTGATAATACTGTTGGATAAACCAGACTTCAATTTTATGTGTTCAGTTTGTACTTAGAACCATAAAGGTATTTTTAGAAGCATAAGGTGGTTTATGTACTCATTCTAAAACATCCATGTTAATACTTTTTTAAAACAAATGAGAATTGTTTAAACTTTGAGCATAAATCTAAACTGAAGTTTTATTTGAAATGTTCTGCATGGTGATAAATAATCTTTGTAGTGCTTCTTTATTGCTGGTTTTTATGATGCTGAGATAAATCAGAAAATTGGTCTGCTGTAGAAGCTGAGAGAACGTTACTCATAATTGGAACAAAACTCTAAGTACTTACCTGAAATAGCCACCAACTTTGAATTGTTCTGAATCTGGACCACTGGAGTTGTTGGGTGAATTATGTGGACAGGGCACACAGATTACAGATGGAAAATGATACGCAGAGACACTAACACAGTGGCAATAATGATGCTGTGCCCAGTCTGTTTCAGTAAGAGATGAATCAGCCTGGAAGTGCTATATCTTGTGTCTTAATGACACCAAATGAGAGAGGATTAAAAGGTAAAATGGCCAATGAAAGACTTATTTTTTTTTTGTCTGTCCCTACCAGATGAATTTGGTTCACTTACTGTACTCCATAGTGACGTTATTCTAAGGCCTTTTTTTCAGTTAATACAGGTTGGGGGTTAAATTAAAGGTTTGAGCAGTCAGGTCTGGAAACATTTGGCTTACAACTTAGGTGGAAGCTTGCTGTTTGACTTTTTAGTACAATTTTGTGTCTAGATATGAGAAATTGCTCTCTGCATGTATATGCATATACCCACCCTGTACAATGTTATATAATCATGCTTGTATGGAGTAATAGCATGTGTGTTTTAATGTACAGCCACCTTTTGAAAGTTAAGAGTGTGAATGGTCAAATTTGAGATTAATTAATCTCAGACTAAATGGATACAGAAGCATTTAGCCCTTTGAGCAGGGATAAGTGTATCCCTGTTACAGCTTAACAGAAAATCAGTCACTGACAGGACCCTCCTGTAACAGAACAACTTCCTTAAAGGTGGGGTATCAGACTTGTTCCATGAAATGCACTTCAGAAATGTAGAATAAGAAATAGAACGTAAAGTGGAAATAGAAGTTAGCAAGAAGGCTCATTTAACAGGGCTAACATCAGGGTTTCGTACTGCACAGAATATAGTATGATCAACGCTAAAACGTAAACCAGAGTACTTCTGATTTGATGCCCTTGGTATATGTGTGGGCTCTGAACCCTAGACTTTCCACTGATTGTAAAATGATTAACTAATATAATGAAACACTTAATGCCCTTTACTACAAACTGCTCAACTTAGGGAAAGCTAAGAAAGATTAATAAGAGCTATTTATTCTAAATTAAATTATTTTTGTCATACATATAAAATCACTAAGCATAAACTTTTGTGGAGGGTTGTTGTAGGTCATTCAGTTACTACATTTGTAAAGTATTGGTTAGTGTCTTAGAATTAATTTGAGAGACCAATTGTAGTAATTTATCCAAGGTAAATGCAAGACGCTGTTCTAGGAACTGAAGCCTACCAAGGTGCATTCCATGGGTAAGGTCCATGTTCAGACTGCTGGCTTCACTACTCTCTACTAGAGCTTCTTGCTAGTTCCCTTTGGGATTTGGGTGAAGAACTTAGAGGCTGTCCACCCAAGCTGCAGTGCTCGGGGAGCTGGACAGCAGACGACGTGCAGCCCTCGCATCCTTCTCTGAGCTTTGGTCAAGAGGCTGAAAGTCTCTCTTCTCCCTTCAGTTTCTGTTCTCCTGTGTTAGGGACCTCCTCCAAGAGTGTACCTGTCTGCTGCTGAATGTAAGTGTAGTATAGGAGGCAGCTGTGAGTATAGTGCTGCTGGAAGAGGTGCTACACATGCTGAATGGTTAGCATATATCACAGGGTTTCAGCCCATCATGAAGACTGGTTCAAAAACCACCAATGTGATGGCATTTTCTGTGAAACATGCCATAAAGGTCCAAAAAGAAGGCAATTTTCCTTGGTGTCTAACTTACATAATGCAAATAGAAAATGTAGCTATTATGTCACAGCCTGTGACTCATTTTGGGAAATGTTAAGACCTGTAATAAATCCTACTGCAGTGCATTGTTATCTTTCTCTGTCAGAATTTTGGTAGCCTTTGCTAGTAGGTAAATCTCTTTTGATGGGACAGAAATGCGTAGTATCTGCTTCAGTGAGGTTCTCCAGCTTCACTCGTTTAAGACCCTGAGCTGGAGGGAACCCGATGTGCCCAGTCCTGCATCTCAGCTCCACTCTGTGGCCCAGGTGCTCAGTTGCTCTTCAAACAGATTGAAGATGGGGGGGGTGATACTGTGCTTTGCTGTGCTTGCCTTTCAAATTGGTGATTAATTACAGAGTTACTGTGGGCAGTGAGTTTTGCTTTTGTGTTCTCTGCAGGTTTGCACAATCATGCCTGAATTCTTTCACTTAAGTGAAAGTTTATTAGGAAAGAGATTTACTTGTGTGTTTGGTATAAACTGATGAGGTTCTGGAAGTGCTGTCACTTACGTAGTTACTGAAATTTTTGTGTAGAGCTTTTCATCCTCTAGACCTAGACAAAGGTCTCAGTATGCCGTGTGTGTGTAAGGGAGGCAGTTTCTGATGTACAGAATCCCTGTTTGTAGGGGAGACTACTTGTAACAAGCTTCACTTACTCAACTTTGCCTCTCTTCTTTCTCTACCACAGCAGTAAAACTGAAGCTACTGAGCTGAGTGGCACTGATCTTTGGTAAGAATCCTCTAACTTCAAATGAAGCATGACAAGTATTTATGCATATACTAAACAGAAAATAATCTGTGGCTCTAGGTGATCTTGATTGTGTTTAACATCCCTGCAGCATTTTATCAGCAGCATTGGCCTTCTCTAATGGCCTAAATATGTAATGTGGTCTGTAGAAGTTATTCCTAGCATCACTCTTCAAAATATCCAGAGATAATTGCTTCTTGCTTTGCTGTTCTTCTGTGAATCTTGGCTGATAATGGGGAAAAACATCTTTCCTGTGAGGGTGCCATAGGAGGTTGTGGAGTCTTCTCTGGAGAGATTCCAAACCCACCTGGATGTGATCCTGGGCCACCTGTTTTAGCAGGGGGTTTGGATGAGATGATCTCCAGAGGAGCCTTCCAACCCCACCCTGCTGATTACAATGGTAGTGAGTCACCTGAACCACGTGTTTTTGACTCAACCATCCACTACTGTACAGAAAATCTCCAATCTGTTATTTGCTGTTGAGCAACCAGCTAAAGAAATACTGGTTCCCATGCTCACTGTTCCTTGAACAGAAGTGGGTTTGGTTGTAATGATTATCATGCTCCAACACATGACTTTGACACAGGTCCTCTGCCTAATATGCCTGTAGTTACAGAAGTACACTTGAACATGTTTCACTGGACATAAAACCCCTAAAACAAGAGGTGAGCACATGCAGCGTGCTGGTCTCCATGGCTTCCAAAGAGCTTCACGCTGTAGGTGAGACACCAAGGTAGGGACACGCTGCTGGTGGTGGAGGCAATGCTTTGGCTAAGCAACTGGCCTTGCAACATGTTTTGCCAGCTGTGCATTACTGATAAGCAAAGACTTCTCACAGAAGGTAGAGGTGTCCCATGTGAGTGACTGTCATAAATGGTTCCAGTTTCTGCCAAGACAGAAATGTTCCTGGCAGCTTGAGTGAGAAGGAATCTGAGGAGTAAAGCTGCCAAGGGCTGATGGCTCCACTTTTGGGGAAAACAATGACAGGAGCACAAAGAAGGAGAAGCCAAAACTACATGATGGGAAATTTCTGTAGTGTTCTTAATTGCTCTTTCAGTGGGGGAATTTTTAATAACTTTTTCAGGTATGGGCTGTGGCTGGCTCTTCAGGAAGCCTGCTTATGTGGAATGTTTGTGTCAAGCTTGCAGATTAGTGGGTTCAGTTGATTTCCTTGAAGTTTTTAATGTGGAAAAACAAGAACACACTGTAGTACTCAGACAGTGTGTTTTCCTTGTCAGCTGAAGGCCGAAGCACAAGGAGGTATTCTTTAATGTCCTAATCTTTTGGACAGTGGCTATTAAGTTAAAGGCCCAGAGGTTTCCCTTTCCTGGGATTTGGCAGCTCTGGAGCTTCATGTACTGCTTGTTTCTTTGTCTTGGTATTTTTTGTTTTATGTTGTATTGTTTGGGGTTTTTTTGAGGAATATCATGTTTTAGCATTTAGCAGCCCGAGCTGTTAGCTAATCCTCCAGTTAGAGAGATGTTCACCCTTATGTAATGTTGAGTTTTATAAATTTGACTGGCTGTAAGTCGGTCAGAAACAGCCTATGAGGAGAGTGCTGCTGAGCATTATTTCATTACTTTCACTACTCAATTTGGGGGTTTAGAAATAAGTTAACAAAAAAATCTTAGGAGAGAGATTTGCTTTTTCTGACAACAAACCTGTATGGAGAAGGGGGCTAGTGCTCTAGTGATGAGTGATGCAATTCATTTTAAGCTACAGAGGAACACAGAGCAGGGTATGAGGGAGAGAAATGAGCCACTAGAAGAAGCTAAAGAAATTAAAGATTGATGTAAAACTGAGAAGAGGGTCACATAGTTTTCCAAGCTTCTGCAATTAGAAGATGCTTTTGTTATGCTGTGGAAATTGTAGTAGAAATATTAGATTTAGGCTGAAGCAGAAGAACACATTTGAAACAACTCCTGGAGTGCAGTTTTCAAGCTCTGGAGCAGTGTTACTCCCATCTTAGAGACCTCTTTAAGTAGTGCATAGTGTGTTTTTAACTTATTCAAATAAAATATACAGTTGGCCCCCCAGATTTTGAAAGTGTGTGTATATATCCTGCCTCTTACTCCAGTTCTAAAATAAGTTGTCTAAAAGAGTCATAGAATATACTCAACACAAACAGTAGATTTTACCTCTTGAGTATGCAGGGTATTTGAATTGTTTTGCCTGTAACAGCTCTATAGTATTCAAAGTGGCAGCTAGCTCAGTCACTGTGAAGTGCATGCGCTATACATTAGTCAGCTGATGTATTAATTTTGCTAATCTTTAAAGGCTTCATCCTCTCAAGATTTTCAATGTTATCACTAATTGGCACCCAAAACCAGCTACTAGAGTTGGAATGTCTGCAAAAGCACTGGGTATTAATGTTCTTTTTTAACCCTGTGTAATCAAACTGAGTTAATTGATGCAATGTAGTGAATGTGTTATGTAAGACTGGTTCTTTTCAGTAACTGGAAGTCTCTGGGACTTCTCACTTTCCATAGATCCAGTTGTCCTTCACCGAAGAGTACAGGCCAGCGAGAGGTCCCTGTGGAACACTTGCCGATTGCAATCATTGCAAGTTCTTCTGATACACCCTTTTCTGTGCTAGACATATGGAAGTGTCTAAGTCTCCTTTTCTCATTAGTTTCTTATTTTGATCTACTTCTATTATATCTCTTCCATTAATTAGACCCAGACCAGGTAGGGAGCATTCTGTGTATTTCAGGTATTAACTATTGTGGCAGCAGCTGGGTAAATGACATGACTCAATTTTTCTGATGTTAGAAGTAGTCATTATTGGATATGAGTAGATAAGAGAAGATGAGATATTACATGTGGGCTTGATAGGAGTATTTCTGAAAAACACAATAAGCTCTGCTCTGCCTTGGCACCCCAATGGCCAGAACAGTTACTGCTCTATTTGTAGCACAGATACTTTCCAAATATCAGAGACTGCAGTATATCTCAGTGCTGGGAACATTAGCTGTGAGTAATGCATGGAAGTGTTAGACCAAGGAATAAAAAAGCTCTCTTGTCACAGATAACACTGAAGTTTATATATCCCAGCAAGGTTGTTAAAAGATATAGATTTGGATGTATATTAAAAATTTACTGTATGTTGGAAATACTTTTTTCCAATACATTGGGAATTCTTTTGGACAAGTGCACTAAAGAAATGATTTCAGGCAATTTGAACTGCAAGATAGATTTGCTACATAAAGATTTGTTCTAGATAGTGTAATCTTTACATACCTAATTTTCTGCAAGTTAATTACCTTAAAGGACCTGCCTTCTGAATACAGAATATACTTCTGCACCATACAGTTTGAGGCTACGGAGATTGATATTTGTACATCACTTGATTCTTAAGGAGAAGGAAAACAACAACAACAACAAAAACCAACAAACAAACAAAACCAACCCTAAATACTGCGTGAAAAAAATCCAATAAACTTACATATGCACAGTATTTTTACAGAATTGATTTCCCAAGCATTGACTTTCCTTGTGGAAATGCAGGGACCAATGCAGTCTACTGAATATTGGCACAGAGCACAGCAAATGGGATGTGCACACCTCTCAGGTGCCAGCTCTCAGAAGGCTCTGGGGAGTTCACAGGTAAAAAACGTACTTGAAGGAGTTACTGAGGGAAGGAAATGGAACGGTTCCTCATGGCTTCTATTTAATTGAAGTAGTAGTAGACACTGAGGGGTAAAACAATGCATTGCTTTAGAAAATAATGAGTTCAAGGATAGCTTGTGACTGATTGCAAAGGTCACTGTTAAATTCTTCTGGTTTCTCTGAAATACTTCTAGCAGCTTTTATTAAAACCTCTTCCTGATGGGGAATATACTTTCTTGGCCACGAAGCAAAGCTGGTAGGACATGAACCCAGTAGCTGGGCAGCCTGCGCAGCCTGTCTACTCACCCGAGGCTTCTGTTGGGGTCCAGCAAAGCTTGTTTTAAATGTGGCACTAATTGGAGTGCAAAACTAATCATATGAAAACTTCAGGCTCTTTCAGGAAACCTGCAGGTACTGAGCTGTGCTGCGAACTTGCTGCACTGCTCAGTGGTACTTGCTTGGAAGCTTTTTTGCCTCTTCAATGCCAGTACCATAGTTGCCCCAGAGGAGGCCAGTTCACCACAGAATGGGCTGGTGATCTCCTTTGGGTGGGACCAGTGGCTCCATGGCCGACCACCCAACATGCACAAAGGCCAGTTTGTGTGTGTATATGAACCTTATGTGGTTGCTTTGAGAACGTTTTTGTATCCTTAAAAACTTTTTAAGACAAACCAAGGTTTAAACTATTTGGAGAAGTTTTACTTATCTTCGGTTCAGTTCATTAGCAAATATATTTTGTAAGCATGTTTTAGGGTGTGGAATCTGAAAATCCAGTAACCTGAAAAGGTTCTCTGTAGCTTAAGAATGTTTTGCAGTTAGCACTAGAATATGAATGGCTTTCTATGAGAGATTAATAGTGACTGAAATATTACAAATGGAAATAAAGTGAGAAATTAAATCTCACACTTACTTCCGCTGTCCATAATTCACTGTTTTGGTAATAACTATTTACAACTTTCTGTTGGCTGTCCTCAATACTGTATGTGGTACAGGTGTAAATGCAACCTTAATAAATGTATACTCTGGTAAGTGAAAGCTGTTCTTCCTGCCTGCTGGTATCGCTGCTGTGTAGGCATTCAGGTTTATTAAACTGACTTCTTAACTTCATTTGCATTTGGTCAGCTTTGCCCAGGTAGCCTGTGCCTTCTGTGGGCTTAGGTGCCAAGTAAAAGGTCAGACTTCTGGGAAATGAGATTTTAATATTTTCCTTAACTTGTTCTCAGTGTTGTGCAGCAAGTCTTTAATGTTATCAAGATCACTTTTGCCCTTTAGTTCTGACTCTTCAATTTAAAATATTTTAAAACCAGAGTATTTAGATAATAAGAGCTGATAGAATGCCCAAGGATTTAGACTGCCTTCTCCTTATTTTACCACTGCTGTTGTGTACTAGCCTTTGTCTGTCTTGGTTTGCTGCTCTTGGCACTGTTTAGGAAATAAGCTGTGGAACAAGAGTGTTCTTGTCCCAACATGGCAAGACCAACACACTGAACTATAAAAGCTTCATATAAACTATATAGTATATGTTGGTGAATTGAAAAAGGAAAAGCAGTGTCTGTACTCAAGAAAAAGGACTCCTGTGTGACTTGGACGGCCAGCGGATAATTTCCAGTTCATAGATTTGAACGTAACCCAACAATGCACTTGGTGGTTGGAAGCGATCGGTTGACAGCTGGCGGAATCACCCCTAGCCAGGCAGTCCCTGCAGCACACCACCCTTGCTGGGACAGTGCCTGGTGAGCGCTCTACATGTTTGGGAGCACACGATGAGCTGTAGTAGCAAAGCCTCCTAAGAAGGTGCTGCATGAAGCATGAGACCTCTGAATTCCCAACAGGTCTGACGCACAGCATTAGAGTTCATCGTGGTCCTGCCTGTCTCTGCTTCTGTAGCACTTCTGTAGCTTCTACAGTGCAAAAGACCTTCGTTATTTTGAACCTGGTGCTGCTTAATTATAGCACTGTGTTCTAGGTCAGTAGAAAGGTTCTGTGTACTTGGTACTTTTAGGTTGTTTTGCATATGTGAAATCAGACTTAGTTACACTTTGGAAACCACAGGCCTTCAACAGTATTTCTGCGAACCTCACCCTAAATCTTTGGCATTACTGCAGAAGAGTGGAATGTGGCATTTCCAGAGTGACTTAAGTGACACTTTTACAAGGGTTATTCTAAACCTTCTCAACTAAGATTTGAGTTGGACGTGGACTTGGAAAAAACTCCATCTCTGACCTTCCCTGAACTTGCAAATTTGAGTTTGAATGCTTATTTTTGATGTGCTTTTGGCTCATATACAAGAATGAGAGTCAGATGCAAGTACTGATTTCTTTTGGTGTAGTTTTGATGAAGAATGTTGGAATATTAGGAAACTTGTCTAAAACTGTCAAAAGTAAGGATGGGATCTGAGATGTTCTCTCTACTTTGAGGAAGCTCGTGGTAATATATTCAAATAGATGCTGAGTTCTTTTTCGAGTGGTGATTTTAGCAGTAAGTGCCCAAAAGAACAGGTTTCCTTTCCTCATGAAGGAGAAGGCTTTTAGTGGCTCTCTGATGGCAGAAGCGATAGCCTTGTTACACAGCAATTCCTTGTTTTATTTCAGCTGGCTGTGTTTTGTTCTGTAGAGTAATACTTGATTAAAATCTAAAATAGTTCTACTGCCTTAGGATTCTACTGAGCTGGATCATTTGAGTAACTCTTCCCATACAGGGCAATGTCAGTCCAATTCAAACAGGCAGTTTTGGCCAAGACGAGCCATGTGTAGAATCTCTCAGAGCACATCCGAAGCATACGTGTCCTGGGAGGGTGTCCAACATACCCAGGTGGCATAAAATGTACTTTTGTTTGTTTTTCTGTTAACTGTTTCCAGAACATTATTATTCCCAGAAAACATGGAAAACTTGCATAAGTGTTTATAGATGTGACACTTGCCATGGTATCTGTAAGCAGTTGACTCCCCGGGGCATGTGTGGAACAGGAAATCTTTTGCAAGCATTTCTCAAGCCTTTTGTGTCCGATTTCTAGTGAACAGTTTGTCAAATTTTTCTGTTTTCTTGGGTTGGTCTGCTGCCATTGAAAGAGGTGTGGGAGCAAAAATACATAGGACGAAATGGCTGCACTGGTTTGTCAACAGTGCAAATATTAGTCTCAAATGAGCATTTAAAGAATGAGATTTAACCAGCTGGCTTCTAAAAGTGTTTCGAAATTGTACAGTAGACAACGGATCTGCAATTCCTAGTAGTGGAAAAAGTAAATCCAGGGAGAAGGAGATAGGAATGAGTTTATAAGGTAGTATTTGCTTGAGGATCTCATGTCTGTAACCTACAGGATCATTAGAATGAAAAGATTTTTCACTGTACTTTGACCCATGTTGCTCTTAGACACAGGATTCAGAACAGTTACAATATGTTGCATAACAGTAAGGTTTTTGAACTCGTGAATGAAAAGTGATGCTCCAGTGTAACTTATGTAAGCTGGGTAAAATCAAAGTTCAAAAGCAGATTTGTTCTCATGTCTGCAAATAAGTAGCCTAGACAGAAAAATGAAAAAGTGCAGTACATATAGTGGAGCCAAACAACATGGGGTGACTGGTTGGTTCCTGGGTAGGCGAGCAGTTTGTGGTGTTGAACAAAATGGCTCATGCAGGGAGAAACAGTTGTAAGATTTCTGCATAGCAAAAAGTCAAGTATTAAAAAGAAGCAACAGCTCCAAAAAATAACCTGCTGTGGCTTCCCTGTGCCCATGTGCAGGTTAAAAATGCTCTAACATTCTATGTACTTCCTGACCATTATTAATAACACTTTACAGTTGAAAAGACTAATACTTTGTTTTTTAGGTACCTCTACCTGTCCACAGAGAAGTCACAGCAGTGCTGTGACATAGACACACATAACAAACTCCTGCTTCATGCAACTGTTCTCAAAACTGTGGGGTTTTTTTGTGTTTGTTTTTGTCGGGAAAACAGTTTTGCCCCAAATGACTTCTGGATCTGTTCAGACTTTTGTCATGCCAGTTACAAAATCCAGGGCCTGTGGAAATCATGACTGATATGTGAGTAGCTGAATTAACTGTGAACCTGAAGAACTGGGGAATAGTCAAGTTTTCTTCTAGTTCCCTTTTGGAAAAGACAAGTGGGTGGATGAACTTCTGTTGACAAGAGCAGTGCCTCTAAAATGTGGCATCTCAGCAATCAGCACTGTTTGATGAAGGATAATTCTGAGAGCTTGTAAATGTATTTCTGAGCAGATGTGTGCTAGAGTTTGTGGTTGACTAGAGAGCGTCCATAATGAGGTAATATGGAAGTGCTGCCCATAATTATGGACTTAAACACTCAGCTTGTTTTTAATCTGTTTGTAGCGATTATTAATTTATATCTACGTAGTATTACAGATTCATCTGTGGATTAGCCTATCACAAATGATAAAATATAAATAAGTCTGCCACAAATGGAAGCTTAGATACTTTTTGCTCTTGTACTTCTCTTTGAGGCACAGGACTGACAACATTTTGATCCCAAGCTACTGAGAACCTGTTTGGGTAGAAAAGCATCTGGATGGAATTTCAGGGGTTTCTGCAAGGAACTTCTGCAAACAGCTGTAAATGATTTTTCCACTGTGACTATATTCACTTTCTCTCTTTTTTTTTTTTTTTTTTTTTTTTTTTTTAAACATTTCAGTAGTGTGATTTAGAGCTGAGATATATCAGTACCAAGAAGCTGTTTTAGGAATGAGATTCTTCTGGGTCTTTCCGAGCTTATGCATTTGCACTTGTGACAATGGTATTACAAAACCAATCAAAGTCAATGTTTTGAGACTTGTTAGAAGCCTAATGTTAGACTAGTCAGGAAATACCTTTTTTTTTTTTTTTTTTTTTTTTAATCCCATTGAGGCATCCAGAACACACAATGCTTGCAATAAAGACTTGCTGGCCAAATCAAAAGATGTATGAGAGAGGGAATGGCTTTGGGATTTGAACTTCCCCTCCAAAAAATAACCCCTTGTTCACCAGAAGTCTTTTATTCTTTTTATTCCTGCATGAAATCTTGAATGTGCTGACCTCAAAAGGCATATACTGCAATTCTGAAGTACTTCCATTTAGTTTTCAAATCAAGATTTGTGGATCATTGAAGCGAAACCAGAAGTTTGCTTTTCTAGAGGCATGCAGATGGGATCTTGCATGACTTGTGGACTCCAGCGGGAGCTGGAAAGGCCACATCTTTGAGATCTGTTTTCACTGGATGAAGTGGTGGGTTTTGTTCTTATTCCTAGTGTTATTGAATATATCATGTTTACAGAAACTGTTCACAACTTTCCATTAGAATATCCTGCAGAAGCAATTAGGTGAAAAATTCAAGAGCAGAAAGTTAGGAGTTGGGTGTTGAATGTGTGTCCCTTACTAAGCCATGGATTTTTATGCAAATGCCTTTACTAGTGCAGTCTTGTACCTAATGCCATAATTTGAGTTATCCTCCAAGTATTAATGTATCTTCAGACTTCTCACTTTTGCAGATATACCTGTTAAAAGCAGTAGTGACTAAGTTATCTCTGGAAACATCTTGAACAACAGTCTTGTTTCTGATATCTCTTGGAAGTGTTGTAGCTGGAAAAGTGTGATTGAACCTTTCCATGTTGTCTGTGCAAGCTGATGGGATCCTGTGTTGAGGTCCAGATCCAGGCAGCTAGTCCTGGCTCTGTGTTGATAACATTCACCTTGCGTTAATTTTCACAGAGATAATATATTCAAGTTTAGTCATATTTTTTCAGAACAAGCATAGAACATGTGACTTTATTTAGAAGTTTGAGGTCAGAAAGGCAGATATGTGACTTAACCCCTTCCACATGCGCTCCCTGCAGCCCAAGCCTAGTTTTGGACTTGCAGTCTCAGTGAAATCTGCAGGCTCCTCTGGCTCTAGGACACTCATTTTGTGCCTTTCCTGTCCTCTGAGCAGTCTGTGGCTTTTTTAACATGGCAGCTGAACAGCAAAGGGAAGGTAAATACAAGGGGTGTAATCCTTAGCCGAATGTTCATCTGTTCATATTGCTGCTTGCAAGAATGCCAAAGTGAACCTTTAAATACTGTCAAGTCAAGATCAACACTTAATGAATTATCTTGTCTCTTTTAAGGTGAATTCTGGTATTATGACTGCATGGCAAATCGTGATGCATGAAATACTCTTGCTTTTACCATAAAGAGAAAGCAATAATTAAGCTCTATTATCAATGGTAGAATTTCACAAGACATCAGTCTCTGAGATTCATTTATGCACATTTAATTGAAAGCAGAAACGATCATCAGACATCAGTGTAATGACCTGTACTAACCTTAACATGGATGACTAACAGAATTATGCCTTGTCACAAGCAGTATGGGTTAATTACCCTGAGTCATTTGCCTATGAATACACTTATTCATTGGATCTGAAAGCTGTACCATGCAGTCATCTCTTCATAGATCTTCGGCTGTTGTGTGAGACTCTGAATTTACATACTAGAAACAAACAGAAGCCTTCTAGTCTTTTATAAGCAGGAAGTTTAAATTTCAGGAGTGAAATCATCCAACTTAATAATCCTGTAGGTGTGCATCACAAGACTGTCTTTCAGAAGGAGTACAGAGAATAAGCACTCAAGCTATTCTACTCATGTTTGGTGGAAGGGACAAAAAGTATGCGTTGTGGTTTTTCATCTGCCTCCAGGAATCTGCCACATCCTTTCCTTTCTGTTTGCTGTAAATCCTTGTAACAAGTGGAGAACAGGTGAAAGAAATGTCATAGATTCATGGAACTGAATTTGAGTTGGAATGGTTTGGAATTGCCTTCCAAGTGCTACATGGTAGAATTTGTAAAGGGAGGGGAATGGTTGAAGAATAGAATACATATATTGAAATCCTTGAAAAGTTTAAAAATTTGGATAGTATCTTCTCATAAGCATCTGTTTAAATGTCTTAATCTCTTCATACAAATCTGAAGACTTTATTGGTCCTGCTTGTTTTCAGTGCCAGAGCTGCTGCTGCTGTTGCCTTCCATTGGTGACAGAGAACAAGAGAAGTCACTTGTTTGCTTGGTTTATTGTTTTTGGCTCTTCAAGTTGATGTCATCATTTGAGAAACAAGATCAAAATATTACAGTGCTTCAGTGTTCCTGTAACTTTCACAGGCAGTTAGTTGTGATGTTTGTGTAATTTTCCCATTTAACAGTTAGATTCAGTAAAACGAACGCAACCTTTGTTCAGAATGTTTGGTTGTGAGCATGCCTGCATTATGTGACATTGTCTTCTGGTTTAGATTTCCCTTTCCCAAAGAGAAAGGCACTTATCATAGAGCTGAGCAATACTTACAGAGGATCTCATGTTCCGGAAGTCTCTGGTAATCTGCTGAAAAACCACACTGTGTAAGCAGATTTAGGAAGATATTTTTCTTTTTTATAGTTATCTCCTTCTGCAAGACACAACTAATATGTTAAGAAGCAAAGATTTGCCATGTAGAAAAATGCACTTGACTCTTCAACTTTTCCTGTACATACTTTTTTTTGCCTATATTGGCTGGCTTGAATATCTCACTTGCCTGTGCTCCCCACAGGCTCACTTAATTTTTCTAAATGTATTTAGGAGAGATCAAGATAAATTGTCTGTGTCAAGTTCATTTACAAGTCGAAGTAGTTGCATATCTGCTGGTGCAGACAACTAGTCTGGCTGCTCTGACCTCTGCTAGAGCCCTCATCCTATTAATTGTGCCTTCCTTGAGAATACTGAATGCACTCGGGCTGTTGGTTTTCAAGTGATTATTAAAAATTGGAGACAAACCTTCCCACTCTGCCTATGGACTCCACATTTTCACACTACATTACTTCTTCAGACATAAAATTCTTAGTGAAGTCTCCTCCTTGTGTCTTGATCTGCATTGTCTGAAACTGTGTGATTTGGGAAATGGAATTTATCTATGATGTCTAATATATTGCCATTTAAAGAGTCTGTAGATTGAGTATTCTCTGAGAACCTGCAACTGAGACTAATTATGTCCAGTAATTGCCTTTTAACCTTCCACTAATTACTGTGAGATAAGGTGAACAGGTTCAATGCTTCCACAAGGAAAAGTCCGTGCATAATGTCCGAGAAAGCAAATGATCCCTAGTAAGCAATATGATAGTAGTATGTGGTACTACTTCAAAAATCTGTGGTATTAGCTTCTTTTAAGTGGATGAATTAATTGTGGGGTTTTTAATGGTAGCATTCTAGCTCTGTGTGTTTCTAACACATCTATCCTGTTGAAATGAGTGAAAATGAGTGAATGTAGGAAAATTGCTCTCACCGCTAGACATGACTTAACCTGCAGTGCTTTCTGTGAAGGGACAGAGACCAGGCAGAGTTGGTCTGTGGACAGAAATAAACAAAACTAGCTGAGCTACCAATGATAAGATTAAAATAAGCTGTGTCTGCTGGTGGGAAAAATAATTTGGATCAAAACTGGTATCTATCATCTATGTGAATTTTGTCAAACCTGGATTACATTTTCTAAATAAAATTAATCATGTTCAAAGTCTGAATGCTTGAATTTTATAACAAACCTCCCTTATCTCTTTTCCTGGGCCTTCTAGGTGCAGTGAAATATCAGCTAATAACAGGAAATTCATTTGCTGTCTAAACCTTCTTAGCTTTAGAGTGGTGTGAGCAAGAAGGCTAATAGAAGACTTCCATCTTGCTGGAAAAAGCCTAAATTTACCATGAGTTTGGAACATCAACAAGAAAGAATGAAATACATGTGTTGCAGTTTAGAGGTATGAAAAATGATTTAGTTGGGATTCATAGGTGGCATGCATTTTGAGGTACTAAAATAGGGCTTTCTATAGGCATTTACCATCAGAGCTAACTTTGTTATTGCTGCCAAAGATTTACCTTTCTCACTTTAAATTTTAGGGTTGCTTAGACTTCTTCCATGAGTTTTTGAATGGTGTGGTTAGTGTGGGCACAACAGTGTTTCAGGGCCTGTGCTGTACTGATTTTGCAGTAGAAAGCTTACATACTGTTGTAAGCAAGCAGAGAAATTAGTATCTGGTGTGCCTTCCTGGGGAGCATGTTGTGACAAATGCTGAAAGGGTGTTTGCAGGAAGGGAGAACTACCTCTGCAGTTCAAGGCACGTTCACAGAAGATGTGGGCTTGTAGACTTAGTGCAGGGTATGTAGCCAAGTGTATCAAATGCAACAGACCACTGCTTCTGACCCAGGGGTTAGCAATAGTATTTCCTTATCTTCAGCCTTCTCACCAGAAGTAAACAGTGTTAAAACGATGAAAAGTGGTCCTTGTAAGTTGTAAATCTGTACCGTGTGCACTGTTCTGTATAGAAGTAACATGATATCCAATAAATCCTGTATTATGGGATTTATTATGCTATTAATTTGAATATTTGTAATTCTGCTTGAGAAACATACTTCTCTGGTTTAGATTTTATTTTTTTTTTTAAATCCCCTACTAATGGGCATACCTTCTGACTTTCTTCTCATTATAGCTTAACTAATTGCAACAATGAAGGTGCAGCAGGAAAGGTTTCAGTTGCCTAAGGAAAGACCAGGCGTTTTCAGGATAGTTGGTACATTTTGTGCTGATGTTGCCATGGGAATCATCATGTCCTTGCTGCTGTCGGCTCTTATGCTGCTTAGATTAAAGTTAATATTGCTGTTGTTGTGTAGGAACTACACTTCTTGGTAGTGGCCTAACTTGGAAAGCTATCTAATGAGCAGGACAGACTTGCAGTACCCAGAAGTGTTCTGTCTCCTGCCATCTCCCCTCTTCTCAGCTTCTGAAGACAAATATGCTGCCATACGATTGCATGGATACCTAGTCTTTGCTAAAACCTAAAAAGCTGGTGATTATCTAAAGAAGGAATGGTATTGAAAATATTTTAGTTTTGTGACACTGGAGTTGACCTGGAATTGTAAAGGTCTCCCTAAACAGCTGTTTGTGGAGCAGGAACTTTGTCCAGCTTGCAAATGTCCAGATGTGTTTTCAAGCAAAGTGGGGTTGCTCTGTTGCATCTCTGCTGTCCCTGGCCTCTTCTCAGCAGTGATTGAATACCATGCCAGCAGTAACCACACGTGGGCACTGGGCTCCTCAGTCTTTCCCCAGAAGTGCTGTTTTTAATGAGGTGAGATGGGTTTGGAAACTCATTGTGCCAGGTAGCAGTGATCCATCAAAATAATTTCATAAACTGAAGTGACTATTCCAATGGGGATGATTGATTTATTATAAAAGAGAAGGAATCTTAAATTTCAATATCTACGAAAAGAAGCTGCTGGTGTATCATCTATGTTTGATCTTTGACCATGGCTATTTCCAGAAGTGGAATGTTATTGCTTTTGTAATGCCAAAGTACTTTGAAAATGGGATGTTGATGGTTGAGCACCTGAAAGGATGCTTCTCCCCAGGCCTATACCTACTGCATATAAACTTGTGTTGATTTACAGAGTTGATAATATTAAATTCCTTACTTGTTTTGAGTGTTGACCTCCTACTAGGCAAAGCCTGGTTAAGCAATGAATATATTGAGTGCCAGACAAATATTATCATCATTTTATTTGCTTGTGTCAGTACTACTTATTGGGCATTATTAAAGTTTTGCTAGCAGCTCAAGCGCTGCTAAAATTAATTCCATTTGTCTATAGACTTCTTTAACAACAGCTAAATAAAAACCACATTAATATATTTTTTGAGCAGAAGACACAAAGCCAAATAAGCTGGCTTTGAACTTGGTGCTGTTACATGGCTGAGATGGGTTATACACCTGCTCTTTTTTCACTCTCACCCCTATTTTGTTTACTTTGCAAACTTTTTCCTACTAATGTGCTCTTACCTATATACAGTATTTAGCTTGCTGAGGCAGCTCTTGTTGTGCATTACTGGTGCACGTTACAGAGCAAAAAGACTAAAATGTGTGGTGAAGAACTGTTAAAGACAGTATTTGAGGCTGGGGATACAAGGCAAGGGCTGTGGCTGCTTGTCTGTAATGAAAAAGAAAGGAGGTTGAGCATGGTGGAATGCAGGGACAGTCAGGCTTTGCTGCAGGGATGCTTCAGTAATGGTCCAGAGGTCACCTGGATGTTCTGGCAGTAGGGGAGCAGTGAGAATCTTCATAGGACTTTGGTGCAGCAAGGATGGGCAAAAGGAGGTGAAGAAAGATAGAGAGGAGGTCAAACAATGTCTGTTGTGATACCTCCAGTTCTGCAATCCTAGCATTTAAATGTCCTGGAGCTGCAGAGCTCTGGAATGAATACTGCTTTTAGGAAATGAAGATGCTGAGAGGGAATGTATTTGTAGTAAAAATAATACAGAGAATGTCACTATGGGAATAGTTTTACTTGCTGTACAAGCCCACAGCTCTCACTATAAGGAACGCACAGAAAAGGTGCAAAGCTACAGGACAAGCTGGCAGCCAGCTCTGCATCTCCATCCTGCCCTTTGCTTGCTGTGCCAGAGGACCAACCAAGAGTGCCAGTCATGGCCCTAGTGGGAACCAGGGCTTGGATCCTCTGAGCTAGATTGTTGTAGCTGTGGTGGGGCAGAGGGACCCATATCCATGTGCATCAGCTTGATGAGACGATGCTTAATGAAGCCTTGGTGTTCCACTGTTCTTTAAAGGACTTTTTTTGTGGAGGTGACAAAGGTTACAGAGTGTTTTTTAGCAGGAAGAATTAACCTTAAAGGTACAGAACTGTTGATGTGCTCTTATTATGGGCAAATGGGTCTGTCTACAAATGATCTGCTTTCACTTAAGGTAGCATGCTGTTAAAAATCAGGGCTGAAATATATTGCTGTGAACAATGGCAGAAAATGTGACTTAGTTTTGTAATGCTGTGAGTATTTAAAACCAAGAACACCAAAAGAACCCCCAACAACAAAACCACTAAAGGCTCACTGGTTGTGTTGAAGTCACTGTGAGCTATTGGGGAGTGCCTGGATTTAAGGGGGAAAGAAAAAACTAACCCAAACAATATCATATCAAGGTCAAGAAGAGGGAAAACCGGGGAAAGCTGATGGTGCACAGATCTCTCAGGGAGTGTTTGAGTAACACTTAGGGAGGATAAGGAAGGTATTTGAAGTAATGCTTCTGAAAGCTGAATGGATTAATAGTTAAAAATCTCCCTGAAAGTTGTAATTGTACTGAAGGTTGCATTCAGGGGACTGATATTCACGAAAGAAAGAAAAACAAAAGAAAAAAAAAAACAAACACCCCACCCACAAAAAAACACCACTACAAATATGCCAAACACACCCCACCCCAGCAAAAAAACCAACCAGAAAACACAAAAAAAAAACCAAAAAACCAAAACAACCAACCAACCAAAAAAACACGAAAACACCCTCCCCAAACAAACAGCAAAACCTAATCAATCAAAAAAAGACAAACCTGAAAAAACAAACAACAAAAAAACCCACCAAAAGTTTGTGAGGCATTTTTCAGAGGATAAGAAGTAGGCTATGTCGCTCCATCCAGTGCCAAAATAATTTTAAGAATTGTAAGGATTCCCTACAGTTTGTGGCTTGTAACTCCTTGGGGTTACCGAAGGAAGAGGATTTTCTCTTGGGGATGGCTCAGTCAACAACCACTGAATGTTTTAGGACAGATGGAATCTAGTAGCAAGAAGACCACTAGTTCTAAGTACAGCCCTTATAACTGAGGCCTGCAGGCATCTAAAAGGAAGCCAAAAATCCTGTCTGTGGGACTTAGAGTAGGGTATTTTTTTTAATTTTTGCATGCAGATGTAGTAGTTAAGTATTAAGAATCACTGTCATTTTTAACTCAGTAGATGAGATCAAACAAGTTTAAGACTTAAATTCCCTTCTCTATGCCTTGTGTCTAATGATTTATACCGTTAGAATATATCCCTGGTTTTGTCTTCATTTTTTCAGGTTTTCTAATTTAGACTTAATTGGTGAAAAGGCAATAAAACTCAGGTTGTAATTGTATACTTGTGCAGCTGCTGAAATCGGACTGACGTCAGGAGATTAACGTGGCTAGTTAACAAAGAATGACTGGGACTTAAACATCTACCAAAAATTATCTGGAAAGTCAACAGCTCATGTCTTGGCGGGTGATGAGTCTCTTCTCTGTGAAAGCCATGTCAGGTCCACTGGGAGCAGGTTTTATGTCTCCAGGTGTTTCAGGTTGTCTTCATATTTGGCATCATCCTGACTACTGCCAGTGTATTTAGGATACTAAATACTGCCAGGCTTTGAGGCTAACACAGATTTTAAATATGTTAAGGCTTTAAATTTCTTGTGTCTTAGCGTGAAATCTAGTTTGTGCTCATTTTATTGTTCTAGAAGATTATTTTGCCTTTTTAATAAGTTACTCAGACTTGTAATAATCTGCATGGAATTCAGTGTTCAGGTGCCTCTTCTGAAATAAGACCTGGGTGTAGCTTATGCTGAAAATTTTATCCGTAAAGTACTTTGGTTTAAATTGCATGGGGAGGTTTCAGATGCTGGCTTTTGATTTGTAACTGTTGTTGGATCAACAGCTGAATGAATTCCTCAGAAGGCTGACACCAACTATGTCAACATAAAAAAACCCAAAACATAAGTTTTATTGTTTACTCTTTCTCCTTATAGAATAAACATAGTGAGGTCTTGTCTTATATGAAAGATAAGTGTGGAGATGTAATGGCCTCCAAAGCCTGATGATTAAAGACATAAATTCCATGTGTAGAAAATTGCTCATTCTTGTTGAAGGCTTCTTGGCTGCTCACTCTAACTCTTCTGCGTGTATATCTAAAATATATTTTGACAACAACCCTCTGCAGACAGATAATTTTATTAAGGAAAATACAAATACTCGATACAAATGAAAGATGACGCTTGATTCGATCATTTCCTAAATGTTTATGGCTGATGATTGCATGTCTGGAGGGTAAATTGATGATCAAAGTGTTCTGTTATAAATATCTTCATATTCTGGAACACATTTAGCTCCCATTATAAGCAAAGACTTCTGTAAGGGAGTATTTTAATTTGAGCTATGACTGTTGAAAAGCCATGCTTGTGTCTGAACTGTTACTTTAAATGTAAGAGGAAAGGTTGCATTCCTTAGTTCAGCTCCAGTTTTAAAGAGGTTTTTCTTCATAAAGTTTTACCTGTAAATAGAAAGGCCATTGGAAATAATCGTGCCTAGTGGTTTGCCACTTATGCTCACTCCTAATTTAAGCTAGAATAATGTCCTGTAGATACGTCCAATACGGAAGAACACCATATGCTAATGCTGCTTTGTGCTTCTGCAGAAAAGTTGGTCTGCCACTTGCTTGTCAAGCAAAAGTGGTCACGAGATCATTGAGCTTGCTGAGAGATTTCTGATGTGCAGTATATATTATAAATTTACTATGCAGTTCTTCATTACTTCTGGGGTTAAGTTGCATTCTCATTCCTCAGCTATTCACAAAATCTCCCTCAATTAGCTGAACTGTAAATAAGCATCTGAGTGAGTTTTGATTGTGAAATTTCTGGTTCCTGAGTGGTGGTGGGGATAGACAGGTCTATAGGTCAGAGGGCCAATAGAAGGTGGTTTGAAAAGTTTCAGCTGTAGTGGGAAAAAAAGGAATTGAGTGTGGTGTGTTGGGTTTTTTTTTTTTTTTTTTTTTTTATGATTAACATAGTAAGAATGAGATGTGATGTTTTTCAGACAGAACTGAAACAGATGCACCATTTCTGTTTTTGTAATACTGTTTTCTAATAAGCCATTACAAATTACAAACAACTGAAAACAGTAAGGGGGGAGAAAAAGAGAAAATGGGTAAAATGCTTTTGAGAGATCATAAACACAAGATACTTTAACAGCTTATCTCTTCAGATTCAAGTCTTTATTCTGATGCTGACTTTAGGAGCACCCCCCGCTTATCAAAGCGAAATATTTACTTCCCTTCCATATGGCTCTTTGGCACCATTCTTCCTTAGATCATAAATTGGCTTCACTGCAGATCTAATTGCCTAATCTCATGAGGCAGGTATCGGTGCTGGACGTCATGTAAAGCAAGTGGAGCTGCAGAGCCTGTGTAGCCCAGGGATGTGTTGGCCTGGAGGCATTAATTTCATAGACCCCTTAGTGCTGCCTGCTGCAGGGAAGGGTAATAGGAAATTTCTGTAAAAAAAGCTTTTTCTTTTTTTCCTTTGTGTTCTGCTTGGCTGTATCTTCTACTCCACTGGTTGTCTCCTGACCTGCTCTGTAGTACACATGAAGGGACTGCATTTGGAATGAGCCCATCTTTTTGAGGAGTGCAACTGCTTAGAAACGCTGGTGCTTGTGTGACACATGCCAGGCTTCTTGGGGGCTATGGGAGAAGGGGTGCTTCTTAACCTGTCCTCCAGAGATTCCCCTTCCAGAGGTGGACAGCAAGCACTGTGGACAGAGAAGTAAAAGCATTCCTCAGTTGCTTTGTTTTCCAACCACTGCTGCTGCAGTCTGCACACAGCTGTAGTGGAGGGTTCCCTGGAGAGAAGAAATGGCACCTCCCTTCCTGTCCCCAGGTAACATGGACAAGTGGGTGCAGAGAGTAACAGGATTTCTCCAGTCAGCTGGAAGTGCCTGGAGGTGGTTGCATCTGTCATGCTGAGTTGTATGGGTATTTAAGTGTTGTTGTTAACTATTCAGGTACGGAAGGCTGTTCCAGGCTGTCCAGGTGGTGGGGTGAGGTAGCATCTGCCCAGTGTAGGTCTTCGTTTGTGTGCTGGAGGAAGAGTGTTCCTTTGCCTCTTGCTGAGCAGGCAGATGGTATCTTGAAGTCTCTAACCTTGATGGAAGGCATGCAGCAGAGACTGGGGAGGGGGCTGCTTTCTGGGGCTTTGTATCCTGTCTGTTGCTTCAGACTATTTTCAGACATTAAGGGAAAAGAGAACCCACGTTACTAAAGAATGCATCCCAGGTGAGCAAGGTGAAGGTGGAGAGGATGAGCTCAGCACAGTTGCTAGCTAGTCCCAAGCTCAGCATCATGTGCAACAGAGGCAATGAAATCAAGCTGATCTCTTTATGAATCTCTCCTCAGAGATTACTGAGAGTTTGGAATAGACATTTCTTGGACAATAGTGTCTGTAGACAGTCCAGGAATAGATATAACAAGCTCTTTATGGAGACCATATGCCAGTAGCTGCCCTTCCATGGGATTTATCATAGAATACAGGAAGTTATCTATAGGAGATAAATATTTTCTGCTTCTCAGGGGTTGATACATTTCTGCTTCAGTTTAACAATTTAGCTTTAAAAGACAAAAATGACATCTAAGGCAGTGGCTGTTTCCAATGTTCATGTCCGGGCTACAAATAGAATTGATTTTAAAGTGGTTACTAGAAGTGTCTGTGTGTATGTAACACCTTTGTAAGGACTCATGAGGTTTTGGTAGTCATTCCCACATAAGCAAGGTATTCCAAGAGGTAGAATGCAAGGGTAGAATCATAGAATTTTTTAGGTTGATGAAGACCTTTAAGATCATCAAGTTCAACCATTAACCTGACTCTACCAAGTCCACTGCTAAACCATGTCCCTCAGCACCACAGCTACATGACTTTTAAATGCATCCAGGGATGGTGATTCAACTACTTCTCTGGGCAGCCAGTTCCAGGGCTTGACAACCCTTTCATGGAATAAATTTTTCCTAATATCCAGCTTAAAGCAACTTGAGGATTCTGCTTAGGATGGAGGTCTTCTCCACAAGTATGAGCACATGTAGGTTGGCACTTGAAGACCACACATAGTAGATCTGCTTAGAAGAAAAAGGAGCATCTGCAATATTATACTCTTACTTAAGTGCTAAAAACTAACTTTCTTTATTAGGAGGTGGAAAAAGTATAGGAGAAGAAGAAGGTGATTAGTGCTGTTTCAGTGAGCACTGTTAATTTTCCCTTGTAGGTCTAACATCCAGTCAATTTGGTAAACTTACCAAATAGCTCCTTTTTAAGCAGTCAATTGTATGTTGTGCTTTAATCCACATCCCCTCCTCATTATAGCTCCTTCCTCCCCAGCACAGTAGAATGCATTGCAGTGTTCCTGTCGGTGTGCCTGGGGAGAGCTGCCATAACCTGGTAATTCTGTCTTTACAAGTGTGCTCCGCGGGCTGGTCACAGAGGGACCGTTCCAGACACGTAACTGGCAGTTACCTACTTCATTGCTATGCTAGACTATAGCAAGTGAGCGCTTGCTTCATTTTCTCTTTTTCCTTTCAAAATGATGCCTGAAAATGATTCTTATATAACTTACACTGGATCTTGCAGCTGGTGATTCATGTGTTTACCCTTGTGTTACCTTCCTGATGCCATTACATGTTGGAGATGGTGTCCTTTCATCATGTGTGTTCTGCAGTGAGCTCCGTTAGTGTGAGTACCAGCCCAAATTTAGTTTGTACAATAGTTCTGACACATGTTTTTAGGTTTATACTGTTTGGGATTTCAACTGAAACTCCTTTTTTATGTCTGATAGAGGGAAATCAGATTTAAATTCTTCCTGCTTTTCTGAAGTCTTTTTTTGTTTGTTTGTTTTTGAGGCTGTATGAGCAGTGGAAATGTCCCCAGTGAACTGAAGTGTCTGAAGCATTCAGAACAGCAAAATAGAAAGCATTCAAGACACCCATCATAACATGCAAACAGTATTTAAAACATGGAGTAGTATCAAAGAGTAGTTTTTTCCCTGTGTCTTGAGGTGACCAAGAGTCCTGAGGCCTTAGCATGAGGTTGGTACCATTATAACGAACATGGAATTTCTGTGAGCCCTGTGGTGAGTTCGGTTTAGTTATGGTGATGAGAAGGTGTCTCCTCACTTTGACAGCAGAACCACTGTAGTAACATAAGAAACTAATGTGCTGTCTTGGAAGAGAGCTGCTCACTGGCTAGAGGCAATACAGAGCTGTACATCTAGTAAGAGTATACTGAGTAAAATGTAAACTGACCCTACTTAAAGTGCCAGTATAAATGCATTTATACACTTCTGAGATACAGTTCCATGAAATAACAGGGGGATGTCAGCTTTTACTGATAGCTGTTTTGTTTCTCTTCTGTAACAGAATAAATGATCCTCCTCTAACTACTGGACAGGTACGACTGTAAGCCAGTAAAGCTGGTATTTAGTAATTAGAGGTACAGTTCTGCATTATTCACCCACTGCTGCTAGCACAGAGGAATTTCAGATTTGTCTGACATGGAATGAGAGGAAAATTAAAAAAAAAAAAAGACTTCTAGTAAGGATGAATAATAATACAGAAAATATGTTGCAAAACTTAGATTTACTGGGCAAACTTAAGTGGAAAAGG
>NW_008594155.1:0-3382 GCF_000691845.1 Merops nubicus | reverse complement strand
TTCGGTACCGGATTGTGACAGCTCCATATAAAATGCTGGCAGGCATTTCATCCTTAGTACTTTATCCAATGTATTTCTTCTCTGCTGCACACTGCTTACACTGAAGACTGTGGCACTGGGTCTTAGTATAGGATGTCTGCTCTGTCCTTCAGCTGAGATGTAAAATTAAACAGACAAGCTATCTTTTGTGTCCTTTAAAGAGTGAACAATGCCACATTTTCTGAAGGGGTCATCTCCCACACCTACCTAATTGAAGTGAAGCCACAGTTGCTTTGTGGCTACACAGCTGGAAGTTCTCAATGGGAGCAGAAAGATATTGCCAGAGAAGACCTTGAGCCCTTGAAAATCTGGTTGGCACTTTATTAATCTTTACCACACGTTTGCTAGGACTGAAAATTACCCAAATCAAATGGATTCTCCAGAGGAAAAGTGTCCAGGGTTTTGGGGTTCTTTGATAGTGGTTTTTTTTGGTGTTTAGAACAGATTATTCATGACTGAATAAGCTAAAAGTTTATTTTCTAAACTGGATCTCAGTGTAATTATGGGAACGAACGAATACATTTTTGTTTCAGGCTCTGAAGGAAAAATGACCATGCCATGGCTCTAAAACATGATTCTGTCCTAGACAGTTTTATTGAGTATGAGAAATTTTTTTTTGGCTTGCTTAAGTTCTTTTATGCCTAAAATGTTTTTTATAGTGTTTGTCTTTCAGTGTATTCAAACATTTTGTTCTCTATTTTTTTGAGTTTAACGTTGTTTTGAGGAAACCTTACAAAATGTTGACTATGATTACACCTGTCATTAAGTATTTCTGATTTTTAAGCCCTGCTGAAATTAATTCCATTGTGTAGCAGCAGATACACAAAGTGGTTTGGTACATCAGCTAATTTATTGACAGCATGGGTTAGTGGGAGTGTCAGCAGAATGGCAATCAACAGAGTAATTCTTAAGGCTCTTGTTATACTGTACATATAATCAGGGTCAGCAGAAATATAATGTAGATTTTCAATCAGAGAAAAGTAGTGTTAATCCAGCATTAAGGTTTGTTATTCTTTGATAACCATCAAACAAAACAGGTAGCATGGATACATCTTGTTACAGCTGTGACAAATACATTTGTTCGCTGTTAGAATTTACCAAGTTCGAAGGTGATAGTGGAGGAAAAAAATTCTAGGTTAGTCAAGGGTGCTGTTTGTGGCACCCTCCGTGGAGGGGCTGAGAGGAAAATGAAATTTTTTTTAACCTTGTGGCAAGTATGATATTCAGGGTGAAAATGACTGATTTAGACTTTTCTTTAAAGCTGCATCCAGGTAATTTAAACTTCTTTCTGAACCAAGGTGTTGAGAATTTTGACTTCTTTGATGTCTCGATTTTTGACAAAAAGAGGAATAGATGAAATTTACATTTTTTCTTTGAAATTATCTTGGCTTTCAATGTTTCACTAGAAGACGTGGAAGAAGCATTTTTGAGTTTTCAAAAATACCTAAAATGTGAAATTTGGCTGAACAATCTGTTCTTGAAATTCCATATCACTCTCATGATGTGGAATCAGCATGTTGATTTTCTGGAAAAATCTTATTAAATTTTGACTGGCCACATATGATTCTGTAGGAGTATGAAAAGATGGAGATTCTTGGCACAGTCCTAAACCCTACAGGGCTAGGCAAAATGGCTTTTAGCTCTTGGGACCAAATGTCTTTCAAAAGTGCAAAGAAACCGTTCACTGACTTCAGGACTAAAGCTGTGGTGTCTACCCCACCCATTTCTGCTTCTTTTTACCCTGTGCATCCCGCTTCAATTTCAGGCTGGATGTTTATCTGATAAAATGAAATAACTAAACAACATCGTGCATTGCAAAAGTCAGCTCTGAACTGCTCAGTGCCTTGTGCAATGGGGCAGATGGATGTGCTTGAGAAGCACTGGCACAGATCTCACCTTATGGTCAGAACTGAGCCAGCTCCTGTGCTGTCAACCCAGACTCGTTCCCCTCTGAGACTCCTGTGCCTCTGTGACCCCTCCAGGCCAGGGATTCAACGTCATCCCTTATCAGTGCTTCCTCTTCACACACAAGTCTGGCGCCAAAAGAAAGATGTACAGGAGATAAAACTTCCAAAATATGTTCTTAGAAATAGTTTAAATAACAAGAATAATTCAGTACAGAATGTTCCTGACTGCAGGAGGCAGAGTCCAACTCAAATATGATCAGGTTTCTGGAATCAGAAAGAGGTATTGACTGTTGGGGGAAGAGTGAGCTGCGGGGACTCATATAAAAGGAAACGTTAAAAGAGTGAAATACATCTAGTTTGGCTGAGCAGTGGCTACAGAGAGACATAACAGAGCACAAATGTTTGAAGGATCTAAGCACTAAAGAGGAAGGAGAATTTTGAATACTAAGAAGGAATTTTTTGAGGAGCAATGGGTGGGGCTTTTCGCAGCACTTCAGGAAAATTGAAGAAAGCCCTCAGCTCTGGAATACTGGGGTATCAGCCACACCCAGGGAGCTCTGAAGTGCCCAAACTCGTCATTATTGGGCAGGCTTCTGCTTTCTGAAAAAATGTGGCTACCACTAAAATCAGCTTTCTTTTTAAATTGTGGCATTTATAGCATCATTAATTCCAAAGAAGGCTATTTTGGTGGTAAAGGATTGAAAGGCTCTTACTTAATCCTTTATCCTGGCATAGCACAGAGGATCACTAAACCCCACACTAGAGGAGGGGTGCTGGATATGCAAAAGAGCTCATTCATTAAAGACTGTACCTTGAAGATGGAGGTTAAAGCCACCACCTGCAAAACCTCTTTAAAAATGCAAACAGAATGGGACATTTGAGCTGCAGAAATCTTTCCAGGTTTCGGGGACTTGACCTTAAACTGAGATAAACATAATTTGCACTTTATACCATTTCTACCACAGGGTTAATCCCCTTGACAAGGTTATTCTCTTTACTGAATCCTTCATTAACAAGGTATAAAACCAGAGGAAGCACTGGAAGTCCTGCTGTACGTGGTTTTGTTTTTAAAACTGTTCCATGTGATCTGTATTTTTATGGTGGTTTTGTGTGTGTATGACGGAACACTCCTTAGCTTTCAAGAATAGCTCTTTTCAGCAGGTCATTTTCACACAATGTATATGGTAAAGACTTGCTTTACTTCAGTGGTTGAATTAGTAACAATTTGGCAGCTGAGGAACAGGACTTTGTTGTGAAAATGCTTCTGTAACCATTAGAACTCTGATTTGGTGTCAGGCTTAACTGTTCTTTACTTGTCCTTGAAGATGCTGAATAATAGCAGGTGTCTGTGGGAGTAAACCACCCTAGCTCTCTATCTTGATATTGTGTTTCTTTATAAATTAGAGGGATACTTTGAAAAGGCAAGAAATACCCCC
>NW_008594154.1:41896-88778 GCF_000691845.1 Merops nubicus | reverse complement strand
CCCCGACATCGGATCGGGACAGACAGCAATCCTGACCTGTCCATCTTGACTGCACTTTGTTCAGTGGCCTTCCTGACCATGGACTGTCAGCAGTCTCAAGGTGTAGAAGTTTTTCACTGTGATGCACTAATTTTTCTCTGAGGATTTTTGGAAAAAAAAAAAGAAAAAAAACTACTGTCTGGCACTTGTATCTGCATCCCTCCACTCCAGAAAGCTGTCCTCGAACAAGGGTACTACTCATGGGTGAGCTGATGCTTTCAGTACAGTGTTAATGATTGAGGCTAAGAATAGCAATTTATTTCCATTGTGCATCTAAGAGCTTGGAACAAGCCACCATTGTGGAGAGGTCCTATGCTTCAGGGGAAACAAAACCCTAGGTGGGGTTCATCTCTCTTCCCTTCACGGAGTCATTTAGACCAATTTTCCAATTGATCAAGTGATAGAGTTGCCTCATCCTACGATAAGCATCTAAAATAGGTCTGCTGAATCATGGTCTTTAAGGGTCTTTAGTAACCCAATATTTCTTTTATTCAGTTAGACTTCACTCTCTCCCAACATCCTTCACTACTCAGGGAAGGATGGAGATGGAGGCACAGCCTGACCCAGCCTGTGCAGGGGCTCCCTGTTAGCTCCAGATCTCCAAGCAGCCTTCAGAAGCAAGTGTTCCATCTCCAGAGCAAGCAGCAGAGGTGCCAAGGAAACTGTGGAGAAATGGGAACTGAGCATTTACGAAACGCTTCTCGTTTTTGCAGCTTACAAGGTTCTCAGAATTAGTTGGAATTCTCATCTCTTTTGGCCCCTTTCCACCTTCCCTCTCATAGGGTCTTTTGTTCTAGAACACAGGCTGCAGTAGCTGGAGCTGCCTCACAGCAGGGATGACTGGGCTTTCCCAAACGCTTCCCCTCCTTTACACAAACTGCACACTCCTGCTCACTGCTCTTATGCTCGTCCTTCCAGCAGGAACTGCTCTCCAGGAAGAAAGCAGGCAGTCCAGAGCTGCTGGAATGGTGACCAGGGCTACTGACAAGCCCAGCTCTGCACTCAGAGCTCTCCTGGGGGAATCTGAGCATCGCTTTTAAATTTGCCTCTGTTCAGGAACCACACGAATCTCCAACAAACTTTCCCTCTCCAAGTCACTGCCTAGGAGGAGCAGGTGGAGAGCCCGTGGTGCAGGACCAGGCACATGGTTCAACTCCCTCCCTGGGGCTGTGGAAATTGTTTTCCTTTGGCTGTAAAACCCCAGTCTGCGTTCAGCTCCCCTCCTTCCACCGCAGGACACCATTTTTATACACTTATCATCAGTGACCTGAGACACTTGAAAAAAGCAGTTAAAGGAGCAATGTGAGAAAAGTCAGCTTCACCTCAACAGCAGACTCTGCTCAAGACCTTTCACACTGAAATCTCCACCTCCAGTTAGCTGTGCTGCCTGTCCCAGGGTACAGACTGCACGGTCAGTGTGGCTCATTTTCTTCACAATCCATTTGTCTGTCAGGCAATTCTCTTTTGAGATCACAAGAATCACTTGTTAGCCTATAAACAAGCGCTTGGTAGCTGGCTTCCACTTGCTGATCTCTGCAGGAACTGGGAGTTTGCATGAAAAAAATAAAAAATAATTAAAGCAGCACTTGTGATATTTGAGGGCTCTTTCTTTCTGAGCAATACGGGACTGGCCGGGAATTACGGTAATGGCAAGGACACTGCCTGCTACATCAGCAGAGCACCAAAGTTACTGCTGCTCCTTGCCAGTGTGGAGCCGAGCACTGCAACTGGGGAGGCATCCCCTGGGGGATGCTGTGGAGCCCCTCGCAGGCGTTGGGATACACGGAATCCGTGCAACTGGGAGCCAGCAAAATACTAGAGGGGAAATAGAGGGAGAAAAGCAATGGATTTTCAGACACAGAGTCCCATCCCTGCGTGAAGAGAAGCCCCTGCTGTGATGTGCTGCGAATCTCCATTCCAGATGCTCAGAGGAGCTGTGCTGCCTTCTAGAGACTGAAGAGGTGAGTGTGGATTGGGGCAGGCACAGGAGTCTGGGGTATGCTCTTCCCCAAACCATCCCTCTCCACAGGCTGAGTATTAACTGGTTGGGTTTGAGCATGGATATCTCTGTCAGACCTTTCTGCTGCATCTGTTTGACTTACTGGGAAGTTTTGCTTCATGTGCTTAAAAAAAACTAAATAGAGATATAGATATTTATATCGATTTTGATAATTTCTTAATTTTCTCGTCCACTACCAACCTGACTACAGTTATAATGGTTGGAGCTGCTGGAAGCTAGAGTCACTTTTCATTGATATGCTTAGCAAGATCTGTCCTTTTCTTTCTCAGAATTATTCTCCAACTCATTCGCTCTTGCAAGAAAGAAAATATAAAGATCCAATTTCGTTTCAGTGCACAGAAAGCAAATTCCCACAGTGAGATTCCTTCTCATCTCCCCTCCCCAATGCTCCCTTCTTGTGAACCAGGAATATCAGGGGTTCAGACTTTTGAATGCCTTTGTTTGCAGGAAAATTCAGTTTTGAGATTCACGTATGTAACAGCTGCTGCTCAGTGTTTGCATAAAGTGCAATCTGAGGGATTTGTTTGGAAGACCCAGTATTAGGACACTGAGTCTTACCCTATCTGCCATGTAACACAGGAGTCTTAGTGGTGCTTTTTCACCTGTCTGATCAGTGTTTTGGATGGGAACACTCTGTCCACATCTAAGGGCTGAGAAAGGCTTTTCAGCCCACACTTGTAGCTTTCCCCTTTGTGTCCCCATGTCTCAGTTCCCAGGCTTATCCTCACTTTTCCATCTGATGTACCTTTTCTCCATATTTAGTCAGCTAAGCCTGAGCTTGGCTTCCAGATACTCTGAAATGTTGTGTCACTCAGTAGGAAACTTGTTCCTTGCAACATCTTCTGCTTGGCAAGAACTGCTTTTCCCTATAGGTTTCCAAAAGGGGCAGCTGAGCTGGACTAATGAGCAGTTCAGTGGGTAAAGGAGTCACTTAATAAAGAAATCTTAGACTAAATCCTGGATTTCTAAATCTTCTTCAGAGTTTGTAGTCCTGAATTGTGTCCCGCAGCTTTCTATCTCTCCTAGAACTGGTCTCTGCAGGTGAACTGATAATTAGGATTGATTGCTACCCCTAAAGGAGAGCAGGCTGCTGCTGAGAACACGATGAGAAAATTCAGGCAACAAACCCCACGTTGCTCTCTTAGTTGCTGCTAAACAATACTGGGCTGAAAAAGATTGGTTCCACTGGCTGGAGCCAGCACGAAGGAAGCTCCCTAAAATAGCCCCCAGCTCTATTCTTATATAGAACCACAGCAGTGCATGAATGTTGCTTCAGGGAATCACTGTTTGTGTCTTTGTCTCCTTCAGGGACGTGATGAGCTCCAAAGAGCACAACCCTGCTCATCCTTGATGCTGCAAACTTCTCACTTCCCAACCCAGAACAAGCCAGAAGCTGAAGTAAACAAACTTTAACTCGAACTCCAGGAGCTCAGGTGACAACTGCTCCACAGCATGGAGAAGCTGTGTTTGCTACTCCAGATCCTGAGGATGGGTAGTGGCAGGGATCTCAAATGCCACCCATGAGCAGACACATCATCCTCCACCTTGTCAGGTTTCTAAGCCAGCTGTAAGGCAGAATCAGGACTCACACCAGGTAATCAAAAGCATCAGTGATTTCCTCATGGGAGAAAAAAACCTGAGGCCCTTTTGAATTTTTATGTTACATAAATATTGAATCTTCCCAAAAAGAGAGGAATTTTTTTAACCTGCAATATTTAACTTCCAATATTTCTCATCACCTAATCATGGAAAATGGGATAAATAGCCTCAGTTTTGTGTAGCCTCACTTCTGCACCCCAAGAAAAATGCAAAAGGAGTTAAATTTGACTTGGAAATGGTGCCTATTAACTGTGCTAGCATGGTAAAAACTTAGGGAGAAAGGTAGATTTTTCTAGTATGTTCCTGGATCCTTCTCATTGTTCCTGGTGCTGCACTTCTAAGATGTTCCTAAAAACACTTTTCCTCAAAGCCAGGCAAATGTTGAGAACTGATCTCCTCACTCTTTCTACCTGAAAAGGGAGTGAAGTACCACAGCCTCGTATGAACGTTGTCAGCCACTCACCATGGCCTTCCTCCCTGGGAACTCCTCCGACTGCTCCAACTGCACCCACCCTGTGGGGCCTGTGAACATTTCAAAGGCCATTTTACTAGGTGTTATTCTAGGGGGGCTGATAGTTTTTGGGGTTTTGGGTAATATTCTGGTTATCCTCTCTGTAGCCTGCCACAGACATCTTCAGAGTGTTACCCACTATTACATTATTAACCTGGCTGTAGCTGACCTCCTCTTGACTTCCACTGTCCTGCCCTTCTCAGCGACTATGGAGATTTTGGGCTACTGGGCCTTTGGGAGAATCTTCTGCAACATCTGGGCAGCTGTTGATGTCCTTTGCTGCACTGCTTCCATTATGAGCCTCTGCATCATCTCCATAGACAGATACATCGGGGTGAGCTACCCGCTGAGGTACCCCAGCATAGTGACAGAGAAGAGAGGCCTCCTGGCACTGCTGTGTGTTTGGGCACTGTCTCTGGTGATCTCCATCGGGCCCCTTTTTGGCTGGAAGGAACCAGCACCAGAAGATGAGACCATCTGTCAAATCACCGAGGAGCCTGGCTACGTGTTGTTCTCTGCTCTGGGCTCCTTCTACCTCCCCCTGACTATTATCTTGGTGATGTATTGCCGAGTGTATGTAGTAGCCAAAAGGGAAAACAAAGGTCTGACTTCTGGTCTGAAGACAGAGAGATCCCATTCTGAAGAGGTGACCCTACGGATCCACCGCAAAAACGCCCCCGAGGCGAGCGGAGCAGCATCCAACCCCAAGAGCAAGCACCACTTCTCAGTGAGGCTCCTCAAGTTCTCCAGGGAGAAGAAAGCTGCCAAGACCCTGGGAATAGTTGTGGGATGCTTCGTTCTCTGCTGGCTTCCATTTTTTGTAGTAATGCCTCTGGGTAAGTAAAACAAAACCCCTCTGACCTTGTACAGGGCCTTCCTCATGGTAATGTTGACCAGAAAAGCTTTGAGAGAATCATTTCCTGCTGGAAGGCTGTCAAAATCAAAACATTCACCAGCACAAAATGGTGAATGTGGAGAAAAAGAAATGGAAGTTTCAAATGAAACAAAACCTCTCTGCTTCAAAAAGCAGCATAACATCCTGAAAATAACAGGAAAGATTTGGTAGCCTTTCTGTGCAGAACCAGGGCTGTTACTCCTGACCAGCCCTGCTATAGGAACATCTTCAGGAGGGTGTGTGTTTATATCCAAGTTTGCAGCCAGTCCTTCAGGTGATACAAATATGCAAAAAGGTCAAAATACAAATGCACTCAGGGGCAAAGTAGCTGTTCCCAGACTTGGGGCCAGATCCCCTGGAGTGCTCAACAGCTCCCACTAAAAGGAAAAAAAGAAATCAGCTTCCTATCAGGAAATTCACACTAGGAGGTACCATCCTCCAAATAAATGTTGTATTTTTTTAATAAACCGTATGACCAGTCAGAAAAGAGCAGTGAGGATCCTTCCAACTGATTTTCTACTTCCCTGCCTTGCTTTTATTATGGAAACCCACTGAGCCCACTGGCCAAACACTGGCTTCAACCATCATGCTGAATATGAATAATTATTCACCAGCTGTAATTCTAAAGGGGAGGAAAGTTGGGGATTTGCTCTGCTTTGCTATCACTGAAATAGAAAGTAGTAATTAGAATTTTAATTAAACCTTGCTCTGTCAACTTGGATGCAATTTTGGGATTTAAAAGCAGAATACTAATTTCATACCTATATCTGAGGGTGCTCCATGAGTGGCACGTCACACTGAAGTTTGCCCTGCAACAGCTGGACTAAATAACAGGTTTTGAAATATAGAACCTTAAATCTGTGACTTTCTCAATTTCAATAGTTTTTCCTCACAGAAAGGGCTTGTGTTGGATAGAAAAATTAAAGTAAGATGTGTTCAAGTGTTAGCTAGTCACAGAACAATGTGGACAATTAAGAAAAAGAAAAAACAGCCTTACCCAAATATGAAAAGAAAGATTTGGGGATTTGCCTTTTAATTTTTCTTTTTTTAAGCTCTTATAAAAAGGTGTTCTTTTTCAATTAGCCTCTACTGGATTTACCAAGTTTACCAGCTTGCTTCATAGAAACCTGTTGATAATGTTGTCACGTGAAAAATCAAAAAATATAAAAACTTTCCTCTGGGTCAATACTGGGAAGTGAGGAATAAGAGATGATGCAGATGTTTCATAAGGAGGAGCCCTGAAAGTCCTGGCTCTGCTGTCCAGGATGTCAGCTTGTTGGAATGCTGGTTGCCAAGATGTCCGAAACATACCCAAAAAGGGTTTGTGAGGACACATTAAACACACTTCTTTTCATCTGCAAATGTGGTTGCCCACACATAGCTGTTGTTAATTACTGTGCTTTGGATCTAAGAAACTTTCTGGGCTCAAGAGTGGCTTTGCCTCTTTCTTTGATTCTGTATAAGGAAACTTTCCTGAGCTTAGTTTCCCTATCTTTGTGGGGTTACTGTGTTATTTTTAAAGCCTGTAATAAGTCTTTCAAAGCCTAATTGCTATTTTTGTTTAAAGACAAAACACTATTAAACAGAAAAGTGGCACAGAAACCAAGAAGAGACACCCTGGGGCAGGCTGTCCCACCCAGAGATGGTGGCACGTGGCACTCCACCTATACCACGCAGAACACCTTCCAAAAGGCAGTCACCACCTCCAGAGCTGTTCTGCAGACAGGTAAAGGTGGGCACAGGGAGGCAAGGTGATCCAGGCAGGATCCCACAGCAGAGCAGTAGCAGAGGCTTCTCAGATGCACAGAATTCCATTGCTGAAACCCTTGGCAGCTGTGGAGCTCACAGCACAGCCAGCTGGGCAACAAGAACTCTGCGGTGTAGAGGACCAGCTCTACAGCTTTACAGCCATGGGGCAGACCTAGGAATGGTCCCATCAGCCAGGCTGCCCGTGAGAAAGTCATTCTTAAACCATGCTGCACAAACAGGCAGGTGCTCACTCCTCTGCAGCAGAGGCTTTCTCTTCTGCACCACTTAATCACCACATTCCCAACTGCTAGCCAAGTGACTTCAGCTTCTCCACCATTTAACATCCCCTCATGTTAATTCACACACCAAGAAGAGCTTTAAAAGCTTTTCAGTGCTGACCTTCACATTTCACCCCATGCTTGGCACCGTTCTCAGAACAGAACTGCATAAAGCACTCTACTCTCAGAGCTGGGAGGAGCACAAGCCAGGTGCCATGAACAGGGGAGCACACCACATGCAGTCCTCTACATGAGCAGCAATACATTGGTCTACCAAAGGAATTAAGATCTACAATCTAGCTGGGAGGGCCAGCAGGTGAGAGAGCTCCTTTTGTGTTTCCTACATTAGTCAAAACCTTCTTACCACCAAGTTTCTTTTTACCAAGTGAGCTATAAAGTGAAACCCTGCTTCCCTTCCCAAGGTTCTTCAAGATCTTCTCTATTGTTTTGCCAAAGTTCTGTAAAATCTTGGTGCAGGGAAGTCCTGAAGTAAGCAATACTGTTTTTCAAATTGGAGCAACCATATTCTCCTAGGGACCAACAAACCATGACTACTTGAAGCTGAACTAGAAAGCTGAGAACAGGCTCCTGGAGGGACTTGAATGTCAAGGAGTAGCAACAGCAGGGCTGCTCCAGGAGGGAGGACAACCCAGGAAGAAAGGGTGACAACAGCACAGACAGGAGCCACACCCTCCCCAAAAGCACATGCTCAACATACCTGAGCAGAAGCAGAGAGAGGTGATGTCTATGAGTTCAGCCAACAGTCCACTGATCACCAAACAAGGCCAGGAAAGAAGAAGCCTGAGTCCATCTACCCCCTTTAGAGAGGGTTAAGAAGAGAAGCCTGACCTTACGTGCAGCTCCCAGACCAATGAGCAGAGGTTCTGTGGCTAGAGGCCACAGCTGAGGCTCATCTAGGCAGTTAAGGCTTGTTGGGCTCCAGCCCTCTGCAACAACGAACACATGGCATATTTCTTCTAGTTCTGTTCTTTGTTTTGCTCTTGCAGTTGCTAGAAAGGGATGTAGACAGATATAGAAAGATATACTCAGAGCTAGAAGAGTCCAGAAATTCAGTGCATGCCCACAGTGGTGTTACTTCATCCTCTGCATCACCTTAGAAAGTGGTGGCAGCTGCCAGAGCAGACCTTTCACTCTGCCTTAGCTGGAAGACACTTATGGGCTGCTCTGGGAATTTTTCAGGTGGTTTATTTTCAACAACATAGAGGACAGTGCTTGGAGGTATTTTGAGGTGAAACATGCACAAAATGGTTTGAAAAAAGAAAAAGGGCTGGGATATGACAAAAAGAGTCCTAAGTTGGGATTGATGGTTCATCTTAACAAGCCCTCAGAGGCAAGCAAACTCACAGAGCTTTGTTTGCTGTGTGCTTTCCGTGGTGAGCTAGCTTAAATCTATCCAGCTGTAGGTGTGTTCAGAAGCAGAAAGAAGAAAAAAGGGAAAGTCTGAGTCAGGACATCACAGGGGGGGGAAAAAATTGAGATTACTTAAACTGGTCAAGGGAGAGAAAGGCTTTTAGCATTTGTCAATCATTCTCATGATGAAGAGAGCAGAAAGGAGGGTATGCTGGAGGGTATTTGTAGTTGTAGTAAAGTAGTAAATTAGTTTTGTGAGCTGACACAAACACTGTCAAAGGAATCCTCTAATCCTGACTATGAGCCTGTCTGCAGCTGGTTTCTAATGCCTGCTTTGTGGTTGCTCTTTAAATGGACTCAAAGAGAACAGCTCCCTTCTTTCACTAGAGGTAAACCAGAAAAATAAAACGTAGTTTTCTACCTCTACCAGTGATGCAATATCTCAGGAGGTCACAAGGTGTGGAGTGGGAACTCACACCAACATCTAGAGGTGGGTGGATTTATCCCTGTGCTCTCCTGTGAGGTTTGCATTTGTTGTGTATCTTAACAATGGCACCTTGCTTGGGTTCCAGGGGTGTGACTTTGTACCCTCTACTCAGCTGCAAACTGGAAACATTTTTGGAAGCAAAAGGTGGCCAGACACAACAGAAAAAGTGCAGTTGTTTGTGTGTTATTAGATAAATTAATTTATCTTAATCGTGTTACTAAGGAGTGATTGAGCTGTCCTCCTCTGTGCTGCAGTGCTGGGACAACACAGCACTTCCATCTTGTCTCTTGGGGTACAGTATCTCCCAAAGGTTGTGCTTCAAGGGCCCATCTGATTTTTGGTACCAGTCAAAAACATCAGGTACAGCTTTAAGGCCTCTTGCTCTTTTCAAGATCACCTGAGTCACGATTCAATGTGTTCTCCTACCAGAGCATGTTCAGATCAACTGCCACAGTTTCTGGATAAGCCATCCTGGGTCCTGCCCACTTATTGTCCAAAAAACTGGGCTTGGGCATGTTCCTTCCTCATTGTGAACCACAACACAACAGAGTCAGGTCAGGGAAATAAAACCAGAGGCTCTGCTTCACCTCTATCTTATCACAGCAGGAGTTCAAAGACCTGCTACTGTCTGAAGTTTATACCCTGCCATTCACTCTGTTCCCCCTCCCGCCTCCTGCAGCCAGCAAAGTCTGGGAAAACCATTTCTGAGAAACACACATGGCTCCAAGTGGTGTGAGATTCTGCGAGCAGTTTAAATTGTTTTTAAGGGTTTTTGGAGGGCTGGGAACCCTCAGGAACAGGTTAGATGTAGGTGGTGGGAAGAAAGTCACCAATTTCCTGCAGAATCAAGACAATTTTGATAGGTAATTTTGTCTTATGCTGTGAAGACAGTGAGAAAGTGTTTACGGGATGGGAGGATAAATAAGTTTGCTGATAAGGAAAATGAGGAAGAGAAAGCAAAAGTTCTCCTGGGAAGCTGAACTGTGTAGGATTGCACCAGCCATCCAGGGAATCACCATCCTGGCGCTTCCCCATACAGAAGGTAAATAGCTCAGCTCCTCAGGAATCACCTCTTTTCTTCTGTAGAACTGGATAAACGTTCTCATGGTAGTAAATATAAGCACGGGATCCTCCTGTCCCTCCTCCAGCTTCATCTGGAGAGCAGAGAGGAAGGCAAGCAGCCCTTGCACTCCCTCGACATCATCATGGTTGGGTTGTCCAGAGATTCAGAGAAACGAGGATCTGAATCTCCTTTCTTTTCATGGTTCAGCTGATAATAATACCACAAAGTAAAATGAATAAACACTGTGACAACATAACCCTCAACATAGTTTTCATATCAGAAGATGCTGAACTCCAGCCATGGAGGCAACATTCAGAGCTAGCTTCCCCACATTACTATTTCAGCAACAAAAACTAAAAAAGAAAGAATGGGGAAAATAAACCCAGCCCAGAATAAAGCCCCAGCTCATTCTCTGGATCACAGGTCAGGGAGAAGGTCCCTTGAGTCGTGGAGCACAAGTGTGTGTGTTAAGCCATTGGATGTGGAGTAAATAAGCCCTGAAGATAAATAGCCAAGATAATTCCTTGGCAGGTTGTTGGGGTTTGGGTTTATTTTTTTATTCACAAGGGGTATTTTTTATCAACGCGGTCTGGAAAGGCTTTGTGAGTCTAGGCTGATAACTCAGCTCCACTGAAGCCAATGGCAAAGATCCTGCTGACACCCCTGTAGCCAACGTTTCTCCACCATCACCAAGTCCTGAAACCTTGTGTCCCACTTACTCATAGCACAGCAAAGCAGCAGCAGGAACTGGGGGTATGAATAATAACCATTTACGCTGAAAACAGGGGAGAGAAAGTAGACTCAGTTGTGCTGTTTCGTGATTCATTTCTGTGGCTCTCCTGCATGCACTGCCTGTCAAAGAAGGTTTGTCCTTGTCCCCAAAACGTTCCTGCTTTGTGTAGTCACCACTTTCCAGTCCCTGGAGGAAATGAACCAAGAATGTAATTTTTCAGTCACTCTTAAGCGTCGTGGTGCAATTTAGGATTTGTTAGTGATTGAAAGGTGATGAGTGGTTCCCCCATCCCACCCAGCAAACGTCAGGATTTGCCTTCAATTTGGATCCACGAGGGAGAGAAACTCAGTTTATGCCAAAGAAGATAATTCCTGTATTGTTAACCTCAAGGACTCCAAAATCACGACCACCAACCACACGATGACAAAC
This sequence comes from Merops nubicus, assembly GCF_000691845.1. Lineage (NCBI taxonomy): Eukaryota > Metazoa > Chordata > Aves > Coraciiformes > Meropidae > Merops > Merops nubicus. The sequence continues at coordinate 77,604 of NW_008594154.1, read as the reverse complement.
TCGTGAGACAGGCTGAGACAGACTCATCTTTTCAAACTTGGTTTTCTTTTTGTTTTTTAAATTGTTAAAAGAAAGCTAAGGTTTTGTGCTAAGTGCGTGATTCTGAGAGCAATGGCTTCGGGACGGAGATCAAACATCTTAAAAATGTGAGCAACAAGATCCAGAATCACTCCACGGCAGGAACAGCATGGGAGCTGGGATTTCAACGACAATGAAACTGATTTGTAAAACAATGTGATGATTTGGGTTTACATGGGCAACAAAACCTCAGTTTACCTTCCCATGGTTTTTTATCAGCTTTCTAAATCTGCAACTGCGCGCAGTGAATCTGCAAATAGTCGCTGAGACGTTTGCTCTTTGCCAGAAATATCATCCATCATAAGTGGGTACAATATGAAACAGAGCATAAATTAGGGCTGGAAAAAAATCCAGATAATCAGAGCACTATTCCCAGGCTGACCCATTCCTGTAGCCTGTCCTTTCCACCTCTCACCTGCATCCAAACACCCACAACCTCCTGATGCCCCAGAGATCTCAGTTCAGGCCATTATAGAAAGAGGAGCAAGAGTTTGTTTCTCTTTACATCTCTTCATTAAGGGTCGGGGATATCTAGGCAGAAAGTCTCTCTCATTTTTCTCCTGAATAAATCACAATAGCCCAGGCCCTGGGAGTGGTATGGCTGCAAACATGCAGGGCTTGTCAGAGGCAGGTTTTCCCCTTCCTCACCTCTCTAACTCCTGTTCTGCATTGGTTCCATGGAAGCAGCAGAAGCATTTGCTCCTATTCAAGAGTTCTTTGATCCCATTTTTTGTTCCCACAGAAAGGACTTTCCGTGAGGGAGCAGCAGAGTGAGACGTGCAGGGAGAGCACACATGTACAGGGTGCAGCTGCTGCTCCTCTGCAGCAACACACAGATATACATACAAGTATAAAAATACATACACTTCCCAGCTGGGGCTTTGTGTTCTGGCCCGAGGCACAGTATAGAATGCCAGTCTTATGGAATAAAGTTCAGTGCTAACGTTGAGGTTGGGAACACAAGATGTAACTCATTTGTCACTGTTTGTAGAGCAGATTGCCCCAGGAGACATCAAGGGTGCCCCTGGTACAGGGCTAATCCGTGTGGGGACATTGGGGCTCTTCTGGCCTTCATCCTCTGGGTCTTTTGGCAATTGCTTTGGAATAGCTGCTGCCTTCTAGCTTGACCCCTTTAGGGCTGATCCCAGGACCTGAGTTGCAAACTTTGCCTCCTTGTAAACCAGACCACTATCCCTGTTCCCAGTTTGCTGGGAGCACAAGGCATATTTCCCATATGTCAGAGATGCCAGGAGCTTTGACTCCTGTGCGAGGTTTAAAATGGTACTTATCATTCCCTCAGACACTTCAAGCCCTGATAACAGGACACTAACAAATACTTGCTCACAAGGTGTTTTTCAGGTTATTGCTGGTCCCTCATCACCCAGGGGTACAGCCACGGTCTCACCCACACACCAGTGGTGGCCACCCACCCCTGCTCCCTTTTCCTGGGCTCCAACTCAGCCACCAGATTCATGCCATACAACATAAAAATGGGAGGAAAGTAGAGAACCCAAACAGAGCTGCAAGACTGAGTAGTGGAGATGGATTTTTAACACCACGATGTGTCCATGGGTCATAAAAATGTATGGGATCTTATTCCCATGGTGCTGACAGACTAGAGAGAGTAAACAACACAATTTTCTGTAGTCTGGCAGCTTCTCAATCCCTCTTTGCTGTCCATCAGTGAAACGATGCACGGCATCAGCACTGGGTTTTAAACAACCTATAATCAAGCAGCTCTGTAACTTCTGACAAATGACAAAGTCAAATTACATCTTTGTGACTGAATTGGCACTTACTCACCAGGAGGTGCGCGGAGAACTTATCTCTCAGATCTGAAGAAACTTCAACTATGACAAACAGGAAAATAAAGGATGAGGAAAGGGAATGCAATCGTGACATTTTCAGGAGTGAGTGATGAAATACTTAATGGCAAAGGATCTCAGGAGGCTAATGGTACATTTTATTTTATTTTATTTTTGTATAACAAGGACTGACTTGCACTACAGACACTTAAGAGCTCTCAACCTTTTGAAAGCAAAGCAGGAATTCAAGCATCCTTCAGTCAATGTACAATTCAGAGGCATTAAAAGATCAGTTGATGTTTCCTTTGCTGTCCTTCTGGCAGAGACTGCAGGGAGACAAAGGAAGACAAAGTCTCTAAACTGTAATCAAGTTTGCCACTATTTTGCCATAAAAACCATTTTATTCCTGACAGTGTACCAGGGAAGACATTAAGGCCTGTGAATAAGACAGAGAATTGGTTTTAAGAAAGAAAGAAGGAAAACTTTTCACTTCTCAGCTGTTGCTCACTACCCAGCTCCATGAGAGGGTACCTGGTTGGCAGCACTGAATGAATCTAATCTCACCTAGCCTAGAGGAAGAGAAATGGAAAAGCTCACCCTGGAGAATGAGGTGCTCTAATAATTCTGTTTCCTCAGTCCTGGCCTGGAGTAGGCAAGTGTCCAAAATCAGTGGACACTAATTGGCAGCTCTCAAGGAGGCAAGGATTAAATGGACATGGACCCTGAACTGCTCACCCCAGATCCACCTGGTTTCCTATGCAGGAAACAGTCTCATACTGTACACCCTGAAGATGAGAGCATTTGCCACTCTGCTTTCTTCTTTAATCTCATGACTAATTGCAGCCACTCTTCTAAAAAAAACCCCAAAGCCTGTGCTTTATTTCTACTTGGAGCTCACCTGACTTGAGCTGCTCACCACTGCCCATTTCAAAGTTTCAGCACATTGAACAAAACTTTATCTCCAGGCTTAGCAGCACTGTTAGAAAGTGATTCCCACTTGCTAGCAGCTACATCAGCCACTGATATCAATCATGACAGCAGCATGACTGAATGTTAAAGACCTGGGAGAAAAGAACACACTCTGCAAGGACTCAGAGAAGATGATGTTTTTTCCCTTTTGCCAGATTATAGCCAACGGAAAAGATTAGGGGAAGTCTCTGACCTACAGAGGTAACTGGGGGTTTGCAATAGCAGGGCATTGCTTTCTGTGCCCCTCTGAAGAGGACAGCACACCTATACAGGCACTAAACAAATGCTGGCATGTCAATAGTTCCTCACAGCAGTCCTGCAACATACAGAAGGATTTTATTATGTAGGCAGAGAAGATGTGGGAGGTGAAATAGTTTTTTGCACCCTAGAGACGCTGATGTTGATCCGTATTGCTCTGGAAGTTGAACAAGCTGTTGGCATAAGTAAGGAGAGGGTCCAAATAATTTCTACTTCGATTTTGCATCTCGCTCTGTTACATATTTGGCCCATTGATTCTCAATTCCAGCCTCAACCTTTTCAAGATGCTACTGACAATGTTTCTGCCTATTGACGTTTTTACTGTTTCATTCACAGGGCAACACACAATTATAATTAAAGCCTGGAGACAGAGCTTTAGCAGGTCTTAAATTCTGAAACATCACTGGCTGGCACAACCAAATGCAGAGCAGAGCACAGCTACTGCCCTGAAGCCCAAGTTGTACCTACCACTGGCAAGAAAGGGTTAAAGACACATGGTGGAGTCTGCAGAGAGCAAAGTTTTAATGCTGTCTTGTTTGCTATTCACTGTGTGTTCTTCCAAGGCAACAAGTTTCTACACTGATGAACCAAAAAAATGTTACATTAATAAATTAGCATGCAGATCCCCAACCCAAAAAAAGAGCAGGAGACAGACTCTGACACTGGCTATTTTCTATTTTTAACGGCCTTTGGCAAGGCACTAGCATTCCATTTAGAGTGAGCCAGGAGTTGCAGCAAACAGGAATTGTTATTGTTTACCCATTTTTACACTCAGCCTCACACAGCTGATTCCCTAAACTGAGATTTGTTTCACCTTTTGTCTTAACACAGAATGGGAAAGCAGTAGATAGGCTGCAATTAAATGAGGAAAGAAAGAAAAAATTGAGTGTGATTTGGGCATTTAGAAGCTTTTCGTTATTTTTCATCTGCCAATGACTTCAGCCAGGAAGTTCTTTGAGGACATTATTTAGTTGTTTTTCACTAAAGGAAAGCAGTGTTCATTTTCTGAGAAAAATTCTAGGTCGTGGATGTGCCTGCTCACTTGTGCTTGGCTGCAAAACAGCGTTTGCTTTCCTTAGCACAACATTTTGGTCTTAAAAACTGGTTGATATTGCAACTAATATTGGAACTGGTCTACCTAGCTAGCTTAGAGCTCTCCTTTCTCTGCTGCCCCACCATACACCAGATGGCCTGGGCTTAGAATCACTGAATGTACTGGGTTGGGAGGGACCTCCAGAGGTCATCCCTGCAATAAGTAGGGACTTCTCCAACTAGGTCACACTGCTTATAGAAGCTGGGTGACCTCTCTAGAGTTAGGTGATCTCTGTAGACTTGACCTCTCTCAAGTCAGAGACAACCAACAGGCTTCTCATCCTGCCACATCTCCAGCTCCTTCCCTGGCAGCAGCATGTGCTCTGGGCCCATCAGCTCTGCTCAGGGGCAAGGACCTGGTGCCATGGCAAGGAGACATTGCTCCACGTTTCACAGCAGAGACCGTGTTCAGCAGAAGGAGCAAATCATCCATCACGCTGCACTATTTATGTCCCTGCTTCAGGAAATATTTTGATACATTCTCACACAGGCAAAAGCACCCTGAGAATTCCTCGCTGGCTGCGGCTGCTTGAAAGCGTTCACTGCACTTGCTGGAGCTGTTTGACAGAGATGGGTAGGAAAGGACCCAAAGGGAAGTTCAGCAGCTCTCAGAGTTGCACTAGGATGCTCTCTGATGGCATTATTACCTCGTTCTCAGTCAGGGGAGGGCCGAGGAGCAGACCAGTCCCTGCAAAGGAGCTGCTCACAGACCTAGTTAAGCTGCAGAGGGTGAAAAACCTATCGATGCACGACCCCTCCACAGTCTCTTCCAACGTGCACAGGCTCATGGTTTGTCCAGGGGGAAGCAGGAGACAAGCATTTGTCAGGGCTAAAAGCTCTGTTTACTATCAGCTTGGCTTTAAAGTCCAAAACAAGCCAATTAAGTTTTGTGGGAAATGATTTTTCTTTCTATGCCCAAACTAATTACTGACACTGGTATGATAGAACCACTTTTTTTTTCCCCTCTTTCTTTTAAAAGAGGTGAAACTGCCTTTCACCTTGACAACATGTGGCAAATACTTTTCTTCTGCTCTGGCTCCAAATTTAATTTGCAACACTTGTCTTAGAAGTGCTGTTATCACTTATTTCCATCCTAGCACTGTACCAAGTTTAGTGCTCTGGTTCATGCACATTCGGACAATATTGGTTTTATTTCTAAGCAAAAAGAAGGACCAAATAAAAGAATTACAGAATCTGGTCACAATGGCCATTTTCCAGTTGCATTCGGGCAAAGCAACAATTTTCAAGACAATTCTCTGTAAGCAGCAGTGTTGACTCTTTGATGGCCTAACTACACCTCTGTAGTTTTATAAAACCACCTCTCCATGAATAACACTCTTAAGGATTTACTGAAATCCTATTCAAATCATTTAAAGCTGAAAACTTGCTTACACAAGCAGCAAGGAGCTTAAGTCATAGTTAAACAAAACCCTGAAGTTTTGGCATTAGAAAAATATTCCCAAGATTTTAAATCAGCAGATAACTCATAATTAAATCCTATGTTACCATAGATCATAATCTATTTTTAAAAAACATTAGTGGCAATGCTGTTTAATTTTCAGTTTGGATCACTTGTAGTTGACTGTTGCTGTGCCAAGACAGTGAGGACTAATAAATGCAGCTTATGGCTCTGTCACTGATATGCTGAACAAGCTTTGTCAAAAGAGTTCAGATTTTTTGTATGTTTGCCTGCCTTCTGGAGAATAAAAAGTTTTTATTTGAGTTTTTAAGCTTCCCTTACTAAGAAGCCATCTAAGGTCTTGCTCTTTGAATTGCCTCTGGGAGGTAACCTTGCAAGTATATTCAGTATGTATCTGTATAACAGCTTCCCACAAGCCTCTCCAGTGTTCATGGATGCAAGAAGAAACCTCTCCTTTAACTTTTTTTAATTTTAGATGCGTTCTGTGAGACAGAAAAACGTGGAGAGTTACATTTTCTAACGGGAAAACGAGTGGCCAATAGTTTATAATTTTAAAGACTTCTAGCTAGAACACAGTCCACTCAGCATTCTTGCTTTTCTCTTACTCTGACTTCTGAAGTGGTGCCATTTTCTTGCCGTTTGAAACCTCTTTTGATGCAGTCCCAGGTATGACTATTATTTGGATAACTAATCCTGAATTAGGTGTCCCAGATGAAGTAATTTTCTTCTATCACTTCTATCAGTCCTCTTGCTCCTCTTGGCTGTACGTGGGAATACAAGGCCTGTATAATTAAGTAGGTGTCCTGAACTGCTTTCTGATAGAACATCCATGTAACCATATGACACCACACATTCTGAAAGACTTATTCCTGCAGGAATTAGATGTTGAGTCATAAATTTTCCAAGACAAAACAGAATCTTATTTATTTTTTTTCCAGTGTTTAAGTTTCTTTGGTTACCTGCAATTCCTCACTGCCTCTGCCTTAACACTCTGTGTATTTTCCATTTTAGGTTCTTTCTTTCCTGCAATCAAACCCCCGGACACACTTTTTAAAATAACATTTTGGCTTGGATATTTAAACAGCTGCATCAACCCCATCATCTATCCCTGCTCAAGTCAGGAGTTTAAGAAAGCGTTCCAAAACGTCCTGAGAGCCCAGTGCCTCCCAAGGAAACAAGCAGCAAAGAAGCAATCTCCAAGCTTCAACCTCAACCACCCCACCAGCCAAAGCATGGAGAGTGGCAAAGGTGTGGTCCGGATCCCCGTCGGCTCGGGAGAAACCTTCTACAAGATCTCCAAGTCGGATGGGGTCTGTGAGTGGAAGATATTCTCCGCTGTGCAAAGCATGCCTGCAAAAAATTCCGTTTCTAAAGACTGTGCTGCTGCCAAAGTGAAAAGCAAAGGTTTCCTCCAGGAATGCTGCTGTGCAGGCACCTCGGGGAACCTCGGCCGTGAAGGCTGTAAAGTGCCAACCATTAAAATCCACAGCATCTCCCTCAGCGACAGCGGGGAGGACGTCTGACGGGGCCGGGGGTGCCCAGCAGCACGGGCTGGCAACCCCACGGCTCTGCCCACGGGGTGCTGCCCCTCTCACTGGGAAGCAGAAGTAGATGCTACAATGGGGGAAAGGATCCAGGTGCAACAAAAAGCATACTGTAAAACAGGGCCAAAGCTTTTGAGGAGTGATGTCTCTGAGTGCTGGTAGCCTGAATCAAGTCCCTAAGAGACACTGAGTGGCTTCAGTGGTGGGCGAGCACCCTACGGTCTTCCGAGAGACTGGCGAGGGATTTGCCTGACATTTACAGGCTCTGTTTTCCACTCTGTTCCCATTTCAAAGTTCCTACTGCTCTGATTTAGGCACAATGGGGGAGAAAGAGCAAACTACAAAGACTCCATGCTGATTCCAGCATGGATACTTTCAGATAGAACACACTTAGAGCCATTTTGTGATTCTGCCCCCCCAAAAAAAAGTAAATAAAGTTAAGCTAAACCTCAATTCAACAGTCAGGAGAGCTGAGCTTGAGAGGCTCAGGTCTTGGGACAGTGTTTACAGATCTCTGCTTACTTTTCATTAAGGGACTGTGGACAAGAATGTTCTCCTACCGTGTCTTGCCTCTTTTGTTCACGTCCGGGTCCTGGCTTGGTAAGGTCCTACACGCCTTGTTGAAGAGAAGCAGCTCTTTGGATTTGCATCTTTCACTGGGCAGCCTCACTGGTCCTCATTTCTGGGCTGCACCAGATGCCACAAAGCCTTGTCCTCAACCTGTCAGGAAAGGCAGCAGCTCCAGCTCACAGGGCATAGCAAAATCATTCTCTTGGCTCTTGCCCTGCTTGGAGTCACCAAGTTTCACTTTGTGCTGAGGATTTCAGTAAACTCCACTGCCAGGTGGAACTTGATTCAGGTGGCTGTACTCCACCCAGCTTCAGCAACCAAACAGAACTTCTCTTTTTTTTTTCACAAGCAGCCTCAGAAATCTCCAAACCAACCAAATGAAAATATGCATGCGACTTAGGTTTGTTTGGAAGGTCTCTGCACTCTGATGCTGGTCTAACAAAATTCAAAACTAGCTAAGTCATGATCAAATAAGGCTCAAAGAGATCACTTTCACTCAGCTGTTTGTTTTCTTTCTTTGGAGTACAGCAGGGACCTGGTTAAAGACTCACTAATTCCTTGCTCAGGTGCTTGCTAGCCAGATCAGTGACACAGGCACTGGAAAAGCTGCAGACATTTTGCTGTGTCCCTCCCCAGAGTTCTGCCACATTCTTTTTCTGACTCCTTCAATATCAAGTTCCCTAAGCTCTCTGTGGGATCCTAGGTACCCTGGAGCCAGGAACTTTACCCTCATTCTGAGCAGTGGGAGCTAAGCACGTTGAATGGCTTAAGGACGTGCATCCCCATGAGAAAGGGCCCTCCCCTGGGAATTTGGGAGAAAAGCATTTGGAAGCATGTTATATTTTAATATAGCTAATCCAAATAAATAAATAAATGAGCTGTTCAGCATCTGGAAGAAACAGTGGGAGGAATTCTCTGTACAATATTAGAAATAAGCAGCTCTTGACATAACTTCTCCTGAGCCTGCCAAGTAAGAATGCAGCTTCTTGAAACAACACAAACTCACATCAGCTCCTGTGCTGAATATCAGCTGGCTTGAAGAGGGCAAGAGCTGGAGATAAGGTTAGTTTTCACAGAGCAGGGCCTTGAAAGGACACCTTGATATTTTTTATTAGGAATCATCATTTCTTCATCTCTCATTCAGTACTAAGTCCCCAATGTCAAAAGAAATTAAGCCTTCTGTGTCTTTTATTTATGCATAAAAGAGGTTTCTTTCCTTCTGCAATAGTGTTTGCTGTTAAACAGCTAGCTTTGCAGATTAGTTGAAGCAAAGTTATTTGCTCTTCTATATGAATGCTGCATAAGACAGATACAGAACGTCTCAAACAGGTTAAAATTAGAGAAGAATTCAAATCAAGTCCCTGGACCCAAACTCTTATTTATGTCCAAAACCATGCACTCACGGGCAGCTTATCCGTATCGTTATCCCATTTTTAGTTTAAATAAGAAGTCCACCCCACCCCCTAAAGCTTTTCCTGGGGGGTTTCGATGAAGTATAGAATTTGAAAGTAGAAGTGTCGAAAAATCCTGAAAAAAAATATTCTCATGGTACTTCAAGCCAAGACCAGAAGCAGGAAAGCTGGAAATGTCATAAGCAAGTCACATGAGACTCACGGCTGAGCTTTTCAGTCTCACGGGGTTCACATACATGAGCTGTTTGTTTGAACAAAACCTGAATGCTGAAACATTTTGGAAAACACCCATTAAATTGAGCAAAACTAGCAAGAGATAAAATCTTCACTGCACACAATTGCTGCCCAGTCCTACCTGTAAGCTCCTTTTATACCTTGAAGCAGGAAGGTCATTTGTGCCATCTCTCCTTTAGAGCTGGGCCATTTGTACAGGGTGTCTCCAGTACTTTTGGATTTGTTCAGTTTCATGGGATCAGGCAAGGAGCTGTTGTGGAGCTACACACAGGCTGCCACGAATGGATTGATCGTTTAACTCCAGAGCAATTCTGAAGTAGCCATGTAATCTGAAGCTCTAAGATGAGGATAAATAAGTCACCAGGCTGGTGGCAACACCTGGATGGACAGACATGGATAGTCATCTTCATGGCACAGCACCCCTGCTTGGGAGAGGCAGAGGTTAGAATAATGAAGTCTTGGTGGCATCTTCATCCTTTTTGTCTGTCATCAGATGCTAAAGGACTTTTTCCTGTTCAGTGGCTCTGAGAAGCACTCAGACCCCAGCACCTGGTCCCAGCCACACCTCTGCTGCTGTCACATTTGCCAGCAAAACCAAACACACCTTTTGTTTGGCTCACTTAGAGAATTTCTGCCTGAAAACTTCCCCGTTCCCTTGTTGCAAGCAGGGTCATAGGCACTTGTCTTCTTGATGGGCTTTTGGACTGACAAGTCTCAAAAACCATAGAAGAGCTCTAGGAAGAAAAAAAACCAAAACAGTACAGATTGGAGCAGGCCACATTTTTCTGTTATTTAAAGGGAACTTGGCACTGGTAAAAGCACTGCAGCCACAGAGGCTGAACAGATCTGTCTATCTAAAAAGCAGTAGCAGAACAAGACATTTCCCAGTGTGCTGCCATCTATCATCTCGTGTAAAATCTTTCTACGACCAGGACACTCGTGTGAAATACTGTAGGAGCAGGGAACAGAGAGCAGAAGGTGGTTAGATGGGAAGTAAGAACATAGTGGACTGCCATCATTTTCCCCCCCAAAGTCACACCCAGTGGGCCACAGTGACCTGTCAATTGAGATGTCCTGATCAAAATCTTTGAGGGACACAGCTGACATCCCACCACCCTCTCTGTTCAGTATTTTTGGTTGATAGAAACAGTCAAGATTTCCATCTTGAGCAGAGCAGATTGCCTCTGCTGCAAAGAGTTGAGAGCAAGACCATCATGTAGATGGCTTTTAATTTATACAGGTTGAGACTGAGCAGATGACCAGTCTCTCCCAGGGCAGGGAAAGTTCAGTGTTCCAGTTTCCACAGTTGTTAATTCAGATTTACTGTCTTATTTTTTTGAGGCTCCGTGTACTCTGTAAGATTATTCAAAATTCCAAATACTTAAGATCTTCCCACTATTCAAATAAATGCCTCCTCTTGGGGGCGTGTTTGTTTGTGTTGTTGTTGTTTTTAATTTTGCTCTGCCAAGTCCAAGGATAAATTATACATTGTGTAAATGTATTTCCTTTGCCAGACTTTAATGTCTTAAAAATCCATGGCACTGAAAAGAGAAAAGATTAAGCTAAGACTGTTTCTTGCTTTTCTACTCCTCAGAGTCAGCAAATGGATTTCACAAAGCTGCTTCAGTCTTCCTTGAAAAAAAAATTCCCTGCCTGACTTTTTCAGTTTTCTGAAAGGTAACAGTTATAGAGTGGAGCACTGTACACCAGCTGAAGTCAGTTAAAAAAAGATCTTGTTGTCTTACTGAAGTGGGGGTTGCTCAGTTCTGTGGCCTCCCGTTAACTAATGCTCATGTTCGAATGGGGGTTTATCAGTAACTCCCCTTTAAGATAAAGCTACTGAGGCACAGAGTGATTTGCTCAAGGAGGATTTCAGCTGCCTCATGTCAAATCCATGTTTGGTAATTAACTCTGTATCCTACCGAGTGATTCCTTTATCCTCTTCCCTGTCTTAATATTTTTTGGATAAGCAAGACAATGCTGAAAAGCAACTCAACAGGACAGGCTGTTGACACCAATTATTTCTGGGCGATTGCTTCCAACAACAGAGCCAAAGAGAAAAGCCAGTTGGTCTTCAAGATGTTGCACTAAGCTGAAGGCATATTTGGGACCTGCAGTACACAGTGTCATCGTTTGCCAGAAGGAAAAGGTCTCTAATAGCTCATGAGAGAACTGCTGTAATGAGGCAGCTTTGTGTCTCTGCTCTCTGCTTTCCTAACCCTTAATCGCCCTTCTGCCCAGAGCCTTTAAGTCACAAGCAGATCAGCCCTCAAGATGTTTCCCAAGAAGCCCAAGAGTCAGCTAGCACTTTCTAGGAACGAATCTGTCCAATATTTATTCTGTTTCTTGCCAATTTATAATGAGACTCACAGGGAGAAGGTTAGACTGTTTGGCCAGACAAATCCTGTCTTTTCCTATCACTGCACATAAGTAAACTAAACCTTCTCCATCTGTAAAAGGGAGCTAATCCATAAGTATAATCAACTACTTTTTGAAGGTATTCCCAAGCAGATGGTTTAATGTATGACAGTATTATGAAAATCCAAGGCCCTACTGAGATAGCTTGTAGTGCACTAAAATAAAGACCTTCCACCCAGCCTGGTAAGTGTAATTGAATCACTTATTCCCCAGGAGGAGATTAAACATTTGTATTAGGGATTCGAGGAAAATGTTATGCCTACAATGCAGAGCATGCTGCATATTTCTTATCCTGACAGAGAGAAAATAGCAAGTGTGAGCTAAAGGGGAATGAACTGCCAAAGAGGAGAGCTGGGTATTTCACCTAAGAAACAACACATCTTTCAGTTCCACACCACCACGAAAAACCCAGTTAATGGAGAATACTGCCTGTTACACTGAGCACAAGCCCAGGCTGAGAAATAACCTCTCCTTTAGCATCACAAGAACATTAAGACTTTTTTCAGACTCAAAAATACCTAAGTTTTTAATATCGAAAAGCAAAACTCATTTTCCAGTACTCATTACCTCCCACAAAACCTTCTTGCATTGACCAGAATTTCTTCTATGAGCTGAAAAAACTCGGTCCTTGTCGACCATTTTCTGAAGGGAGCAAACCTAGCCAGCATTTCAGCAGTTTTCCACTTAAAAAGCAATTCCACTCAGCTAACGATCCCAGCATCATTGTTTGGTGATACAAAATCTGTGCTGACTAGGGCTGAAAACTCCTTTCTACTGACTGTCATTACAGCTGGGGGAATTGTAAGGGAGTGGATTGGAGCTTTCTTTGCTTTGCCAGTCTTTGGATGCAAAAATGTTTTCTTTTTCTTCTGTCTGCTGCAGCACTTTGCCTGCATGTTGTACAAAAGTTTGGCTGCCAGTGGTTTTCAAAGATGTTTTCTGAACGTGTTATTCCAATGTCATTGTTTATCATGTGACACATTTGAACAGTCATGCTGGTCATTTTCCTGAACAAATCTGAATGTATATTGCTAGATGAACAAATAAATTATTGGGGGAAATGTGCACTTTGTGACATGTGAGCTGGGAGTCTGTCTGGTTTTTTTTCCCCAAAAAAACGTTTCTACAAATGTAGCCTCTCCCTTTCAACAAACATCTCAGGCAGAGGATCAAGTAGAGACTCCTACCAGTAGTGCTGATCTCAGTGGATTTTAGTGGGAGTAAGGTGCAAGGAAAATAAAGGAATCTGACCTGCATTTCTACTGTAAAAAGCTAAAGTTGAGGTTTTGAAATATTTTGAAAGGAGGTTGAAAAGTTCATTTGGGCCCCGGTTCCTCACCGTGCTTATTCAGTTTGCTTACAGTAAAACATCATCTCCCAGATGAAATCCAGCCCATTTTGCTGTATTCCTTATAAGCAAACAGGAAGGGAACAATCCCTGTCAACCCAAGAATGTAAATCCTCTTTGGGAAAGATGGTGCTGAATTATGATTTTCTGTGATTTATAAAGGGAGAACTGAGAGACAGAGAAGGAAAGACAGATTTCCAAAACAGCTGATACACTGGGAACCAAGAAAGCCTTGGCTGTGGTTATCACTGGTGAAACCCTTGAAAATGTCATCCTAGGGCTCAGGGAAACTCTGGGGAGAAAATATTATTAAACCCAAAACCAAAACAACCCAGTTACCCTCCTCCTGCTACAGGTCTGTTCTTCCTCTGGCTTCCAACATACCTTTGCCCTGTAGTATTTTGTCTTGCTATAGAGCCTGGGAGCTTCAGCCAAAGACTGAGATTTGGTCTTTAACCTTGCTTTAAAGAGAGAATACCCTTCTAAACTTAAAACTGCTGCAACTATAATCACTTAGAATACCTTTGTGGTCACTAGATTTTCTAGTCAGATAAAAGAAATAGAGTTATTTTTAATCAGTGGTAGGAAATGTGCAGTTTTGCTTGGCTTTATAATCTAAATTGAGTTCAGTTAAGATTAAGTAGGACTACATTAGTCTTTATGTGGTTATAGGTCCCTCCTCTGCCACAGGACACACTCCCTGGCCATGAACCCACCAGGTGAGGAGAGGAAGGAGTTACACCTTCTGACATATTGGATGAGGATGTTATTTTCCTAACCAGGTCATAGTTTTCTGACCTTGGGCAAGTCAATGCATTTACACTGTGTCTAAACTCCCCTCTGCTCAAGGGACATGACATATCCCAACTGTCCCAGGAATGTTGAGCCTCATAAAATGCCATCAATGATTCTGAAAAGCTGATATATGACAGGAAAAAAGTAAAACCTGCTGATGCATTTGTTCCATTTCATTACGAGCACATAAATTCAGCAAATTCTGCTCGTGCTTTTCCCATCTCCCCTTTCTGGTTCCTCAGAAGTCTTTGCTAGCTTCTCAGCAACTTCTGTCCTCTCAGTCTCATCAATAAACTGTCCCACTGCCTTTGTTGCAGACTTGTGCACTGGGCAAGGCAGGACAGAGTTCTGGCTGCTCAGCTAATGGCACAGTGAAGGAGAATCACTCAGCTGGTTCCTCTGCCTGTCTTAAACGTGAAGGCAAAAGGTAGAGCTCTTAAGAGAAAAAGAAACTTCCACTTTCCCCAGCTCTGTTCTACACATTCATTCCAACAATAACTTCTGTGCTCTGCAATACAAATAAGGTTTAAACAAATAATGTAAAACAAATCTCAGTTTTATGTGATCCATCAACAAATCCCAGAGTTCCTCTTGCTTTTCTTACCACCACAAGGTACACTTAGAGATCCCACAGCAGTTAGATACCCCAACTGCCATTCACGCAGGACACTTCAGTCAAGTGTCTCCAAGTGCTTTCAGAAACATTTCTTCTTTAAGCCTTTCCAACACAGAAATTGCATTACACATATCCCCTTAAAGGTTCCCAAGCTGTTTCATAAACTTTAACTTAATGTGACTTTAAGCTAACTCTATGAAAACGTGAAGTCATCCTCCACTGTGGTGTGAAAGGAAGCAGCTGGTTTAGTGTCTACACTGACACCACGCTATAGCTCTGAGAAGGAAACAGTTATTTCCTTCACCAGGGAGAACTTCAAGGGACATGCAAGTGGCAGAATATTGCTGCCCAAATATGACTTGGTCCAAAGCAACACAGTCAACACAATCTCATTTTTCTGGATGCAGTATTTAATAAAACATTGACGGGTGATGCTAATGGGACTGCTTCATCTCCCAGAGAATGCTAATGCTCAAGAATTATTGATTTTTTCTCATAAAGATTCAAGCCCTGCATGAAATTTTATGACAATTTTAACCATGGTCCCCTGCAAGATAAAAATCTTAGCGCTGAGGCTTTTGTTTTGTTAATCTAGCTGCAGGCAAAGGTCAAAGCAGTCAGGAGCTATACTGAGGTTCAAACACTCTTACAGTGAGAAGTGACACTCTGCTGGCAATTACGAGAGAAGCCAGAGCCAGAAAACATCCAAGGTTTCTCTTGGGTTTATTGGCCTAATGTTATCATAGTTCTTACAGTAAACTTCTGCTGTTCACTGAAGTGGTATTTGAGCCAGGCAGGTACTTGTTTAAATCCACTAGTTCACGTAATGCAATTACCAGCCCCTGATTTATATCAGAAAGCTGCAGAATTGACTGAATGACTTTGGGGAATGTTTTGTTTTTTTTTCTCCCCAGTATCAAGCCTATCCTGCAGATTTGTCCTGGGCGTGCAGCTGACATTATCCTTTGTATGAAGCAAATCGATTCAGAGCAGCTCTACGGACAGGCTACCAGTGATCTGTGGCTTCTGGCTTAGTTTATCACTGTAATGATTAGCTCCATAAGGGGCAGATTGCCAGATATAATCAGAAGTTGTCCTCTTGATAGACTAGTCTATCTCCCAGAGCAAGGAGAACCTACACAAAATGCATCAGATGAGAAATTCTGCATAAATATTTCTAAGAGTTTAACTAAATTCATGGCTCGGGCTTGTGTACAACAGAAGGGATGTAACAAATAAGAAGTGGGACTGAATTTCAGCTGAGGATCATACCCAAACATGCTTCCACACCAGAGCACACTACCTTTTACAGTTTGTTGTAATTAAGTGATCTGTTTTGTTTTCAAGAAAACACAGCACATGAGGGATGGAAGCTTTCTGGGTATTTTTTCTATTGCATTTTCTCCTTGACGTAATTTGGCAGAAAAGAGGAAAAAAAATAAAACAAACCTAGAAAAAAAATTGTCTCACATATCCAAAAAAGCAAAGGGTTGATCCCATTTCCCCTCAACCCAATTAAAAATATTTGCTGTAGCAGAACCAGCATTCCTTACCCATATTGAGCAGTCAGTCACCACGGATCCCTGGCAGCTCTGGCAGGACAGCCCATCAGTGGGCTACCCTGGGCTCCTTCACCTACAGCAGGAGTATCCCTGGTTACTGCCAGCCAAAGCTCAGGAAAGCAATTACCAGCACATCAGTGTCACAGGGGGGAAATTGTCCATTCCCCCTCAAGCACTGCCTGGATGTAAATCAGCAATACTGAATTCAGAAAAACGAGCAAGAAATATTTGCAGATCCAAGAGCACTGAGAGAGCCAAACTGATGGTCTCCAGGTGTCCTCCCAACAATAAAAGGGGAAAAGGCTCCTTTATATAATACTGAGTTGAGGATTACTTACCTGTTACTTATCAGTATAAACTCACCCCTTTCTTCATAGGGGGTAGAATATCACCTTCCAGACAAAGCCCTGAGACCTTGGCAACAACTTCACTGGATGTAAACCTGAGCACAATTGGATCTAACAAGTAATGAAATTAGCACAAGCAAAGGAGTCTCCAGACCTACATGTTTTATTCCCCACTTGGCTTGTGTGCAACACAGAAATAAAGGCCTGTGACATTCCTGGTAGTGACAAGACAGAATTCAAGTTCCCTGTGCATAGGAACGTGTTGGGTTCCCATTCACACTAAGGGAGCACACCTCCTTTGCAGCCTGGATAGCCAGACTACAGTGGTTGTGTCGCTCCTCCAGAGGGAAGGAAGCTGCTGGTGTAATGAAGGGAATGAAACCAACTCAGTACCACATTATCATCTGTGTGTATATATGTATTTATATATCTATCTATATGTGCACACATGCAGAGCCTGCCTAGCCTTAGCCCAGAGCACCTTGTTCAGTGTCTGAAGGCATTTCCACAGTTGAGACTGACTGAAAAAAGTGGGAGAAAAACCATAGTCTGCAAGGAGTAGGAACCTATCAGTTGACCTCAAGATTTATTTTAGGAACTCAAGCTCTGCATGAGCTTTATTTTCAAACAGGAGAACGTGCCCTGAACTTGTTGACCAAGAGTGAGAGCACATACCTGATCTTGCAGATTCCTCACTCGTTTCTTCACTCCTTCACGTATCTATTGCAAAGCACAGAGAAGAAAACCTTAGAGGGCTTCATTAAATAGCTCATTTGCTGCTTGTCCTCACTGGGAGCAGCCACATGCTCCCATTTGCACATGCTCTGGAGTTCTCCCTGCCCCCAACACACACCTGATTTCCCTCCCAGCAGCTGATCCCGACTGGTGGAACTGGCCAAGGCTGTGGAAAACGGGCTGGCAGCTGCATCCTGCTTCCTCACTGACTGAGCAGTCCTCTGCTGAGGAGGAGACAGCCTGGACACACTTCATTTTTCTTCATCAGTGGCACGTGCTGCAGCGGACAGAGATCAGGGTTTGCCAGGAGAGCATCTAGGGCTGGCTGGCTTGGTGCTGTGTGACACACACAGAACTAACCCCAACCTGTGTGCTGGAAAGAGGAGCTGACAGCTGGGAAGCAACAGCCCACGCTGCTGGGTGTCGAACCCAGCTTCTGTCCAGTTTTCATGTTAACCTACCCAGGAGCAATAATTTAGATGAGTGACGTGTATGTGAACACAGCAACATATTCTCTGGCTAGTCCAGTATTTCCCTCTCCTCAGATATTTCTCAAATACTCCTGAGTTTTTCACCATAACAGACCAGTTCCTCAGAGGCAAAAACTGGAGAAATTCCTCTGGCACTCAATTAAATCCACAGCAGTATTTCAGCCCAGCTAAAGCTCTGCTATATTAAAGGGTTTTGTTTCACTGGTTGTTTTTTTTCTTAACCATTAAATAGTGTTTTTTATTAAAATTCACAATGGCATTGTGGTTGGTGCTGACATAAAGCTGAAAAGCTGCTGCCTGTTCCTTTACTGGTCTGTTTTTTTTCTCATTATAGCTGCTGGGGTGGAGGCAGTTGGCAGCAAATGAAGCTTTCATGACAAGTAAGGGGTTTGCTAATGCTGCCTACCTTCAGTAGTGATGCTTTATCATCGAGTTGCTGCTGGAAATCACACTGATCTACTTTGAGATGAAACATTTACCATTTATTAGTGAATCAAGTAACAGTATCAATGTTTATTGGCCCCATGCCTCTCAAACCAAATATCCCCTATGTTGGCAGCTCCCATGATTTATCCTTGAGAGAGACCGTGCTATCTGAACTCCAGCTCAGGGCCTCCAAAATGCTACTTCAGTTTCAGGAATGTTCTGCATTTCCCTTGAGAGTCATAAAAATCTCAAACTAATGGTGCTATATCCGGAGAGGGAGTGGAGGAGGGGGCAGGCAGGAAGAATATTGCCAGGGAGTCTTGGGTTTTGAAAGAATTTCTTTCCTTGAGCACTTGTCAAAGAGGAGGACAAACCCAATCTGTTGGTTAGAGACAGTGTTGTTAAACCCAGAGCTCACAAATTACCCTCTAAAAAGTAAGACATCAAATCCCTCTGAACATTTTATTTAGTTAAATTCTAAGAATTAGAGAAAATCAGCTGTTTTGGAAAAGGGAAGAACCTCTTTCAGTGTTTTTGGTAGTCCAAGGATGCCCAGATGAGGCAGTAACCACTACCTGGACTCCAAAGGGATAATGTAAAGGTGATCTCCTGGAGAGCTGCTTCCCCTCCCAAAAACTGGTATTTTTCTGTGCTCTGGAATGCAGGGAAGAGACAACCAACACTACAAAGAGCAACCTTGTCCTAAAACACACATAAACCCTGCAGCTTTTGGGTTTCAGTCACGCTTTTAAGTCCTCACACTCATTGTGGATTTTTGAGCATACTGTGGAGTTTTTACAGAGAGCAGCATTTTCATCACATATTCTGTTATCCAGTGCATCAAACAACCTCTAAGAAATCAGGCTTTCAGAAAACTCCTAAGAGAGATTCATTTCAGAGATGGATGGGCTTTATTTGGTTTGGGGATGATATTATTATTATCATCATCATCATTATTATTAATCCTATTCCATTTGCCCTACATTTATCTACACTCTTAGAAAACTGACTCTCTTTTCCAGTTTTATTCCTCATTCAGAATCCCATCACAGCAGAACTACAAGAAAAAAGATCGCTTCAGTCTGATTTTTTTTCAGTCCTTACTTGAGGCACATCTGCAGGATGGCCTGCACTGGGACAGTTGGGTTTAATCATCAGATTCTGTGTTTCTGCCTTCCTGCATCTTTCTTCCACCCCAGACTCAACCCTATTACTTCCCTAATTCAAGAAAGGCATTTTGCTGCTACCAGGTATCACAAGATGTGGAGACAACAAACTAAAATTGCTCTTTGCTTTAACTCACTGCTACTCCCATTAAGGAGAACAATATTTAGAAGAGGGTCAGTAAAACAAGCACCTTGTTTGGTCTCAGGGTGTTAAAGCAGAATAGACTTTGCAGGAAAGCTTTGAATAACCAGCCCAGGAGGAATTTCCTTGCAAGGTTAACAGGGAACTTGTGTCAAACAGTTCAAATGGGAGAAATTCATGTCCCAAAAAAAGCCTGTGTGTTCCCATCTACTGTCTGAATAGCTATATGAGAATTTATAAAGTGCATGGCAAATCTGAAAAGCCAAAAATGTGCTAATGCAAAGAAAAAGGAACATGCACTTATTTATGAGCACTGAGTCCAGACCCATAAGCTGCCTCCTTTTGCCAAAAGAATGGGGTCCATGTAGTTGTTAGGAAGCTATTTTAAGGTACTTTTATGCCTTTCACTGTGTTGTTATAGCCAAAGAACATTTGATTGGGAATTCAGTTGTCTAATTCTGCATGCATGACACATATCCAAAAAGAGGCAGTCAAATTAAATAACAAGGCTTGGTTGGGTTGTTGTTTCATTTGTAATGTGCCTGAAGTGTCTGCTGGCTTCACTGGGAAATACTTGAATAAAAATCTCATCCCAGGCTGTATTTACACACGGATCTGGGCACGTGGAAAGGCTCCAGAGGACTCACAGGAATGAGGTACCCCTGCCTAGTGCTGCAAAGGGACCATGCCTGAATTCTCCAAACCCCAGTGGTCACATCACTGGGGGTGTTTGTCTGTAGAGACTGACACGGGCATCTCCAGGCTCCTTCCAAACAGGTCCATGCAGTGGGTGGCTCTGCAGAGGTGTCACAGTGGGCTGGGGAGAGGCTGGAGCAAGTCAGGTAGGCAGCAGTGGGGTGGCAAGTTTGGAGAACTCCAACCTCAGCAACAGCATCAGGAAATGCCTGCAAACAACTGAGAGGGCCAAGGAAATGTGAATACTGGCATGACCACATCAACCCTCGACAAGAAACTTCGTGGTCACTGCAGTGAGCTAACAGTGTGGTTGTCTTACCCTTGTTATATACAGCCAAGGTTCCCCTGTTGCTTCTGGACACATTTTATTAATCCAACAGAGCAAACCTTGCTTCAAAAGGGTTTTTTGGGGGAAAAATGGATTGGGAGCAACTTGTCAACGGGGTTCAGCTTCAGCTGCTGTAAAGGGATTAACACTGGAGCTATGAGAGCTGGTAAAGCAAGAGGCAGCTGGAGGAGTGGTGCTGCTTTGCAGTTGCTGATCTTCTGCCTTCTTCTCCCATGAACTCTGGGAGCTTTAGAAATGTGTTGGCCTAATTGGTGTCATTAATCTAACTAGAATCGTATCATCTCAATTTGTATCAAGGTTAATTTTTGTTTAGGGAAAAAACGGCCAGACCTTTGTTTAACGTAGCTCTGTAGCCTTTTAAACCAGCCATTTTACTCTAACTGATGAATTAAAGGTATGATCTCCTTTCAGGTTTTGAAAATTAACGTCTAATTATTCTTAACCTAAGGGATTTTAGCACTTCTTATGAAGGCGAATAACATTCTAATCTAAATTTAGAAGAGAGAACCTCTCAGTGAATGGCAAGGCTGGAATTATTCAAAGGCAAAAGAATCAAGCCAGAGAAAAAACTGAGCATTTAAAATAAATAAAAAAAAAAATTAAAAAGAATTTTTGAAGAGAAACAGAGGAAAAGGATCTGCCTCTTGCAGACTGAGAATATAATCCAGCATCTTCCAGCCCTACAGATTGAGAATAACTCAGTATAAACTCAGTATAAACAGCAAGACACAGCAGCAGCATTTCCATCCTCTTTGGAACCACCAAGATCTCTGTGAAGAAACTGAGACTGTTGCTTTTTGCTTCCCTTAAAAAAGTCTCTGTCTGAAAAAAAGAGATAAATTAGAAATGGAATGCTTTTTTTTTATTGGTGGGAGCAAAACCCCATCAAGACAGATTGCCAAGCAACGTGACAAATCCTCCATCTCTGAAAGGCTAAATAAGACTAAATAAGACTAAATGAGGGTCTAAAGAATGGGATAGTTCAGCCTCAGACTCTTGGGCCTGATCTTGGAACCACTCAGGGAATTACCAAAGAATCATAGTTTAAAGAAAAAAAAGACTGAATATTTAGGAATCTAAGTGTCTTTGACAGCTACAAAACTGCACACACTTGTCTTCTGTCCAAGTGCACAAAGGCACAGATCATTTTTTTGGCAGCTATTTCATTAGTTCAGATTTTGTCTTCTAATGAGAAGAAGCATTTTCTTTTTTTCTTCATTCTTAAACCACAGATTGCTACAGAGAGAACTGCAGCAGCCAGAAATGAGGCTGGATGTAGCCTGACAACTCGTTACTCGTACCTAAGGAATGAAATCTCTTTGGAGAAGGAAGGCAGCACCAGAAGGACACTTTGCCTGGTGGGATCACCATATGCTTTCAGACCAACTCTTCTGTGCTCACTGTTGAAGGTTCCCCAGTGAAATGTCCTCAGTCTATATCACATTAGCTCATCAGCTCCTGTGTTCGAGCCAGAAAGGAAACATTGTCTTCCTCTCTTGGGGCTTTAGATAATTTTCTCTTCCCTTTGGATGTCTGGCTGAAGTCATTCCTGCATCCTTCCATGGGCAGTGCTTGTCCCAGGGAGCACTTCCATGCTCCACAAAGCCAGTGGGTGAATAGCTCCTGGCCTGGAGCAAGCACAGATCTGTGACTATGGCATCTGCAGTTTGCCTTATTTCTAAATCCAACTCGTAGGGCAGGACTGATGCCAAGAGGCTTTTCTCAAAATAGGAGTTTCCACTGTCCCCTGTTATGGGGTAGCAAACCACTTCCAAACTGGGAGACATGCTAATATTATCTTCTCAGATGTTCCTGAGCTTTCTCCTAAGCCCCTTTGGTGCTCAGATGAAGTGGGTTTAGAGCTAGTGTAAGTTTTGGCAGCCTGAAGCCTGAAAACATCAAACCAGAGGGTGGCCAGGGTAACCAGAGTGTTTCCAGCCCTGCCTCTTTGGTGGCCACCAGATGTATGTTGGCCCATGGGCTTGGGCATGGGGAGGCCAGCTGGGCTCACAGGACAACCCCACTGAAGAAATGGCTCCCAGGCAGATCTCTGTGCTAAAGTTTGGGCACAGTTCTTGTTCCTCCTTTCCTGATACACTGGCAGCAATTCCTCCTCCACCCCCAGACTCCTCCTCACCTCTGCTACAGCCTGGAGGTGATGACTTTCCCTGGGGAAATAAGGATTTGGTGGTCCCTAGGGCTTTTTTGAACTGATTTTACACCCCACTGTAGCATCCCCAAGAACCAGGTTATGAGGAAAGATGTTTTAAAGTCACTCTAATCTTCCCACGTACGCTTCAGGTCCAATTTTTCTGTGAGCAGTAATGCTGAAGGAGGCAGTTTGTCTTCTCAGCACAGCCACGCTGAGGGAAGGCATAATTACAGGAGTTTATCTTTTCACTCCACACCATATTTTTCAAAAGGGCAAGATATTTGCCTAGAAACAGTGCAGTAGGTGGGAGGGAAAATTTCCAGCAAACACTCTGCACTTCAATAGCATCTTTCATCAGAGAACGTGAAAGGGCTTTATAAACATTATTGAGGAGATTTTTGTCTGAGGATTTGGTGTTGGCCAAAGCTCTTCTCCCACTGAAGGCAATGCTGTCCATCCCCGGGGGGGTCTGAGGAGCCAGGCAGCTTTTGGGGGGGCTGTCTAAGCCCTGTGAAAAGTTTGGAATCTTTTGGAAAGCAATTTCTTCATCTGCATGATTAGAAAACATGGCTTTGCCCTGAGTTATACAATGGGTCAAGGAGGGATTTAGTGTGTGGCACCCAAGAGCTCTTTACAGTCACACTTGTGGAAAATGCAGGTTCAGCTGGACTGCCAGTGGGGGCTGCCTCTAGGACTGGGGCTTTTCCTCTGGGAAGCAGAGCAGGATTTGAAACCATCATTTCCCCTTGCACTCAGTGAGCTGGTGCCATGCCTGGAGCCAAACACGTGCCAACGTGCTGCTGAATTCTGGACTGGAACTGGCCCTTACCTGGGAATGGGATGGGGTGGGAGTGTTTGGGCTCTGCCAGCCCCATCACCACACCAGGCAGCCACAGCTTTGCAAAGAAGACTTAAAACAAAAGTCAGAACGTTTTGGATTACATCCCCTCTGTTGCTGTGGCTTGTTCATAACATGGGTATTTAAAAAATAAACTTATTATAAATAAAAAGGACCATTTAACATCCAAGTGACAAGTTACTGTGAAACCCAGAGCATCTGAATGCCAGGGGCTTTTTTCAGTTTATAAAACCTTGTTTCTAAGTTTATATAAAACATCGTGCTGGTTTTGTTGAGGTTTTTGAATACTAAAAGAACTCTAGGACCCAATCCAAAGACCACTGAAGTGGATGGAAATATTCTCATTGATTTAAGTGAGTTTGGCTCGGCCTGTTTTTACTATGGGGTGGCTGCACAGGGAGATTTCTCCAGCCCAGGCTGGGGGACTCTTGCCCTCTGCTGGCTGCTGCTCACTCTAGACAAAAAACTACCAGGAAAAACTACTGTAGAACTGGATTTAAACAAAACAATCCCACCAGGCAGCCTCACTGTGCTGGGAAGGGTGAAGTCTAACAGAGAACGAATGGCTGCTAACACCAGAGGAGCCCCACAAAGGCAAAAAAAAAGGGCAAACCCTGATTTCTATTTTTTCCCCTCTGGTGTTCCCAGATTTCGAGCTGTTCAGCTGCACGAAGGGGCCCGAGGAGGATTTTTCAGAGCTGTGCTAATGAGTCCTCCATTGTTCATCAGCTCAGAAGGTGCTGCCCAAGAAAACTCAGCCCCATCCATACGCACACGTTCAATACAGACTGATTGCCCGTAGACCACCAAGATGGTTGCCCAAAAGACCACAGGGCTCCTGCTGGGTTCCTCCCACTGAAGCCCAGGGGTTTGGGCAGGGATGCTCTGAGGGTCTGCAGGACCTTGTCAGGGTTAAGGGAACTGCTCTTCTCAGGGATGTTTTACTGTTGGTGAAGGGCAGAGCAGTTCAGTTGGGAAGGACAAGGTCTTTCTTGTTGGAATCAGCACTGGACTGGGAGGAGGGAGAGGAAAACAGCTAAAAAATTTTGAGCCCAAGGGTTGGGATTTTTTTTTTTTGCTTCTGAGAATCTGATTTACTGCTCTGGCATAAGAATAAACTTCAGCACATTTAGTTTAATCACAGTTTCTGTGTGACAGTCTTTATGAGGAGAACTCCAAGCTGTTTACAAAGTAGCCACAACTGTGTTTCTCTTTTACAGAAGGTAAACTGAAGCACAAAACTGGCCCCAAACCAGAAACAGGCACAAGCATGGCACCAAGTTCAAGCATCCAGAGCAGGTGTCCCCATCTGAGCTAGATGAGCAGAGACTCCTGTTACTCAGTACAGGGGCAGAAGCACTCTTGGGCTTCTTGCAGCTCGTCGTAGGAGAAGACTTCCCCCTTGCCCATCGTGGGAGGACCAGCCTTTAACTGAGGACTGGAATGCAGGATCCCAAAGCAGCACGAGGCTGGGTCTGAGCTCGAAGTAGCACCTGTGGGGCTGTTTTCCTCATTGCTTCTACAGAGGGAAGAAGATGCTGGTGAAGTTGTCTGTACAGTAAGGTGAATGCCCAAATATCTTCGTTCCACTCCTACAAATGGAACCTGTAGTGGTCCTATGGGCACTTTAAATCAGTGCCTGTAGAGCAGTGCCAGCAGAGGAATGGTCCAAAGCCAGATGTGTGGCTGCAGTGAGGAACAAAGTGAAAATCATCTCCTGCAAGAGCTACCAGGAGCCCCTCTGCCACGGCACGTTGTGTCCCCGCCTGATTTTGTAGCCACAGCCCAGGATGTTTTCCTTCCCTCTGGATCCAGCCCTCAGGCAGGCACAGTGCTCCTCCTGCACCAACTGCTGCTTCATCCTCTGGCCCGTGGGGCTGCCAGGCTGTGAGGAACATGAGGCCTTGGCCTGGGTGAGTCACTGCCCTCCACTAAAGCAGGTGATGTTCTGGGTGCTAATGTGGAGATGACTGAAATCTGGAGGAGGAAAAGTGATGATTTTAGCAGGGAAAAGATCCATAGATATTCATAGGGATGTCTCTCTCTCTCTGCACTAACTGAAAAAAAAAACCCCAAACTGTTCAGAATTATTTTGATCTGATTTGCTCTAGCTGAAGTTCCCAGCACAATTGTTTCACTGGAGCTGGAGGGAAGGAGGAGATGCCCTAAGCCAGAGTCTGATCTCAATTACCAGCCTGGGAAGTTCATTCTAACTCTTTCCATGCCAAGGGTGATTTGTACCTTAGAACTCAGACCCAAACCCAGTGTGGATATGCGGGAACACTGTGAGAACAGTGAGAGTCCCAGGAGTAAAATTAGGATCAGAATCTGGTGTGACTCCAGAATAGCTCTGCTAAAACAAAAGAGAAAGATTTAGACAGATTCCATGGATTTGAACACATACCTTTTGGACCAAAGCTTGTCACAACACAAAACTTTTCCTATCTAAGCAGCTGGTCAAACCCCCAGACCTCACAGTCTGTGCTGGTGTAACCTAGTGATGGTGAGTAAATGTTTTAACCACATCCCAAGGACTGGAGAACCTACCACCAGTAACTGTTCCCAGCACTGTAGTCACATCTAAAGAAGGGAAGACCAGCCTGCTTTGTGTTTGCCAGCAAGGGTGCTTCCTGAAATATCAACTCCAGCACTCTGGGGAGCAGTGAAGTGAACATCATGTCTTGTGAACATCAGAATCCATCTAGAGTCAAACCTCTGCTTTCCCTGAGGACACCTGATGGAGCTTCTCCAGTAAGCATCAGTCCCCCCTGCTGAGCCCTGAGCACAGAATCTGTGTTACAAGCCACAAGTGCTTGGCAAGGGGCAGGTCAGAATGAAGTTTATGCTTCTGATTAGTTTTAAAGGGCAGTTTTCCACACGGATGCTTTTATAGTCCCAGTACACAGCCTCAGCAGGGTGTCTCCCAGACAACACTGATGCTCTGTCATCTCTACCTAAAACCTTCACCAAATGCTAAAAAGACTCAATATTTCTGCAGCATCACTCGTGCTAACCTGAATTACCCACTGGGAGCCACAGTTGCCCTGTAGTGGCCAGGCCGTGGCATATCCCATTATCTGCAGATTCATAGGGTCAGACCTTTAATTTGTGTGTTGATCCAGGGGTCTCTGAGCTCAAACTCTGCTCCTGACCTATGCCTGTGCAGTAAGATGACAAGGAAGCAGCACTCAGGAGGCTGTGCACTGCTGGAGGCTGGTAACACCAGCACAGCTCTGACAGCATATGCTGCTTCCAAACACAGGGAATCAACTGGTGCTGAGACCAGGCAGATAATTCAATATTTACACAGGATTTCAACACTGAGAGAATGTTGTTATGCCTCAAAAGCTTTTGGAGGATGAGATCCAAGATGGCACAGCAGGGCCGTGGATCAGCTCCAAGTTCTGTTTCTTGGTGGTGGATTTGTCAGAGGGAGGTGTTGACTCTGGAAATCACTCCCCCAGCAGATGTTGCCCCACTCACAAAGCCAAAGCTCCCAGTAGCCCTCCAAGCTCAGGCTGCCAAGTGTGCCTTTGACCTTGTGGTTCAGCCAGGCTCCAGGAGACAGAGCCAAGGAGCAGGGTTAGGCTGAGGAGTCAGCCCTAAGTGTTGTGGCAGCCACTTTACCTGTGCCCAGTGCTGGGATCAGCAGAGGGACTCATCCCCTGGTTCTGCCACAGGATTCCTGCACAACCTGGGACGAGTCACTTCATCTCATCTTCTGTCCTCCAGCTGCAAAATGGGCAACACCACACCTCCTTCATCTGGCTTTCAAATTAATGCTCCACACACTTGTGTTTGACTCAGACAATGCAGAGCCTGAATTTTGGCTGGATGCTCCTCTACCACCACAGTGTTGTAGTCATAATAGCAGGAACTTACAGCAACCAGGTTGTGGTTCTTTCCCTGCACATGCTGCAGGAGCCCCTTTCTTTACCCGAATTTCTGAAGCCAGAGGCAGTTCCACAAACTCTGCATTAGAAGATGGTGTGAGACAGACCTTTGAAATCTGCCATTAAGCTGCTATTGTTCTTGCAAATGTCTTTATGGACTGAAAGAGACAAAAACTACTGAAGGGTTTTAATCAGCAGCCCAAGCCATGGGAAGCAAGACAGCAGCCAGGAAACCCC
The DNA here is from genome assembly GCF_000691845.1 of Merops nubicus. Taxonomy (NCBI): domain Eukaryota; kingdom Metazoa; phylum Chordata; class Aves; order Coraciiformes; family Meropidae; genus Merops; species Merops nubicus. The sequence goes on along the minus strand of NW_008594154.1, from coordinate 49,990 downwards.
CTCCCTTTACCTGGCTCTGCAAGTGTTGATGGTGTCCAGGCATCCTGCCTTTGTGTTTGCCATCCCCATGGATACTCCAAGAGCGAGCCCCTCATGGCAGGGACTCTTTCTTAACCCACACTTTGTGCTGGGCAAATGGGACAGAGCTTCTCATCCTAAATTGCTGCCATCACAGTGACTAAGCCCAGCACCTTCTGTCTCTGAGAGGCTGACCAGGTACCTTGCAGCCTCCCTCCTCTCCACGTTTCTTGGCTCATCAGCTGTGTTTGTCCCCTGCCTTTTCTTTCCCCATCCCTCTCCACTTGAATTTTAATCAGCAACAGCAGCTGAACAGAAGGTGCAATTTCCATAGCTACAGAAGAGGCCTCGACAGGGAGAGGTGATGGAGAGGCTTTTACCCAGATGCAGCCATCATTAGCATTCACCAGAATAACCTCTCCTGCAAGCACAGCCCTCCTATGGCAATGAGGTGCCTGGGCTGTAAATCCTTGGCCAGGCTCATCTGTCATCACAGACAACAATAAATACCTTTTGGGGTCACATTTCTAATCTGCCAATTAATCATTTTTATACGTGGCAACGTTTACATATAAGCAGAGACCACTTGGAAGCACGTTCAGCTCCACCAGTGGTTACCTTGGCTTGGGCACGGGTGGCCAGGAGTGGTCCCTTCTGAGGTATTGTGTGTGCACACAGATGGACAGGGTGTCTACCAGCTGCATCTTGCTCCTCCCACCGGGCTGGTTTGTGCCTCTTGAAACAACACTGTGTAACAAAGACAGTCTCTCTGCATTTCTGGCTGTCCCACTGAGTTATTTTGGGATGCTGGGTAGGACCTTTCCCCTCCATTGTCACTCTGTAGCTTATGTTTTGCTTGTCTTAAACCTTCTAGCTGTCCTTCTCCAAAGCCTAAACCAGAAATGTTCCCTCCCTCCAGGATCTTCACAAAACAAATCCATTCTCCAGGGGGTGGAATAAAAAGCCCTTGTCATGCCACAGGTTTTCTCCACGGAGCACAGCTCAGTCCCATTGTGGTTTGTGTTTCATTTCAGGTACAAAACTCAGTCAGTGGGTGACCCAAGAGGTTGTGTGGCACCTTTGGGGGACATGCTACAAGATGACCAGCTCTGGCATTAGGTCGGGAGTCTCTCTGCAGCCCTGGTCTGTGCCTCTTCCAGGGGAATTCTCCCCTGCAGAGTTCCAGCCTCGTCCGTTTGGAGATTTCTGCCCAGGCTTCCCACCCAGCAGGGTGAGGAACCGGATGAAGCAAATTGAATCTGAACGGGAGGGAGGGAATGCTGGTGGGAGAAAACAACCCTGAGAGTAATTTATGAGGCATGTTTACCACTGTTATTTATAGCTCTCTAGGGGGGATTCACATTGTTCTCTACCATCTGACATTCTTTGGCAGTTCAGTAGTGCCTGCAAAAAATAAAAAAAAATTTAAAAAAATCCCCAACCCAAACCCTCCCCCCTCCTCCAGTGCCAGGTTTTTGATTAATAATCTTGAAAGCTCAGCGTGTCAGCAAGTCCTCAGAAAGACTGTCCCTGCTCTCCTCTAATAACTTATAGCTTAAAGGTACAAGGGCTTGATTAAAACTCTCATCACAGTAAATCAATGGTAGCTCAGGGAAAAGAGGCCCTTCCCCTCCCCCTTTTCAGATAAAGTTTATTTGCTTGTGCTTTTCTGGCATTTGGCTTTGCACGCATGCAAAACGGCTCAATCCATGCCACTGGTCAGGTGCTCACTGGGGGTGCTCAGCCCTGTCCGTGGCAAGCTGGAAGAATGCTCCTTTATGCATGTACCTTCAACGTTATTTTTGGAGAGATGAATGAATTCAGGTGCAGTAAAAATAGTTTACTGCAAACAAACAAATTCCTCCTCAGCATACTGGAAGGATAAAGAATGTCACCTGCAGGAGCACGACCTCAGTGCCAGCCACGGGCACACTGCTGGGGCTGTTTGGGGCTGGGCATGTCTTGAATGACCTTGCCTGCTAGGAGCAGTTAATCCTCACATTTACCTCGGCTGAGGCAGGAGACACGTGTGGAGTTGAGCAGCAGAAACCTTCCAGCCCCAGTTATGTCTCTACGTGGGCACAATATGTGGATCTAATTATAGGAGTGAGGTTTGCAGGAGGCTGGAAAACGAATGCTGATGGCTCCAAGGCTCCATGCTGGCAGGCAGGAGGGGCTCATTTCCATGCCTACCCTGGTACCCTATCAGAGGGAGAGTTTTTTCACTGTTTTTCTTAAAATATAAAATCTCAGGAGACTCCAAGCTGGCTGCTAAGCCCTGGTGACAGTGGAGCCCCCTTGGCCTCTGTAAGGTCTTCCTTCCACTCAGGAGTACAGCTGCTGCAGGTTTCTTAGAGGAAAGGACAAAATACAACTGGCTTAAAGCAAAAATGTGGGCTGGTAGTTCACTAGACTTGGCCCAGAGCCTGGGAAAGCTTGGTCCTGTCACCAGACAAGCTCTAGAGAGAGCAGGAGAACCAACCACAGGGTCTTCTGTAGAGCTTTGGTCAGTCCACAGATAATTTGGGTCTCAGCTTTGAAATGTCCAGCTGGGCTGAGTCCTCTGGGACTTCACCTTCCTCTCTGATCAAGAGGTAATATGAAATGGCCCAGAGAGGAAGGACACAAACCCTGTGACATGCCTGCTCTTTAAAGTGTCTCACAGAGCAAGCCTTCCCTGGGAACTGTCTAGGTTTTGGAGCCAGAGTGTAGATGATGAGCTGTGGCATTTGAGTGTCATTTAGCCTCAGTCCAATCCCCAGATGCCCTTCGACTTGGCAGCTGACTTCCTCTCCCTGTCCTACAAATGCAACGTTCCACCAGGGTGACATCCTCCTCCAGCCCTCTCCACCTCTCCCATGTTACGTTTGTCTGTGTCCTATAGGAGGAAAAAGCCACAGAGAGATGCATGAATAAACCAGGACATTGTCCTGCTTAGCTGGTGTCTAAGGAAGAGAGATGCAGCAGTTTTCCTCACGCCTTGACTGTCTTGTAACAACAATCTTGCAGGAATCTGTAGAAAAAGCCCATGGGGTGACTCTGATGGGTGCTGGAGAAGGGTAACGATGCTGGGGAAGGGTCTAGAGCCCAAGTGTGGGGAGGAGCAGCTGAGGGCCCTGGGGGTGCTGAGCCTGGAGCAAAGGAGGCTCAGGGGAGACCTTCTGGCTCTGCACAGCTCCTGACAGGAGCCTGGAGCCAGGGGGGGTCGGGCTCTGCTCCCAAGGGACAAGCAACAGGACAGGAGAAAGGGCCTCAAGTTGCCCCAGGGGAGGTTGAGGTTGCCCCTGAGGAACAATTTCTTGCCCTGGAGGGTTGCCCAGGGCTGTGCCAGGCTGCCCAGGGCAGTGGTGGAGTCCCCACCCCTGGAGGGGTTCCCAAGCTGTGGAGATGTGGGGTGAGGGACACGGGTTAACAGTGACTTGGCAGTGCTGAGGGGATGGTTGGACTTGATCTTGAAGGTCTCTTCCAACCAGAACGACCCTATGATTCTATTCTATGATTCTGCCAGGGCTCTTAGAAAGTCACTAGTAAAACTCTGGCTTTGCTGCAGGATTTTGTGTGTGAATTAAAAAATGCAGTGAAAACCAGATGATTCCCTTTTACAATCAGTTTAGATTTGGATAAAAAAGAAGATTTTTTTTTTTCACAGCTGTGTATCAAAGAGCATCTACCAAATCCAGGGCAAAGCAAAACAGGGCAGGTCTGGGTGTTGGAAAGCATAACAGATAAATGCCAAGGTGTGTGTAGTTTGTATTTAAGTTGGTCCATATCTGTTTCTGGAGGAAGTCCTGTGAATAGGAGGGAGAAACAGCCTCAAGAAACTAGAAACTAAAAACCAGAAGCTAGAAAAGCAGCTTAAACGTGGGTGTCTGGTGCCCTCCTGTGGAAACGAGTCACTTTGGAGGGAAGCAGCAAATGCCAGAGGGGTTTAACGAGCAGAAGAGTTTGGGGGAGGGATTATTTTGTGAATTTAGAATAAGACTAAGAATCACAGATACTAGAGCTCAGTTAGCAGTTTAATAATTTTCAATAAACAACCCCACTGTGTGATTTTCGAGGCTGATAACTGAGATGTTTTTTGCATATTCTTTGAGGAGCTGTAGCAACCACATCCTATTCCTGTACCACTCAACTGTCAGTAACCAGCACTTTGTACTCTGCTCACTCCTGGTTTAGGGGCTGGCAGAGGACAAGATGTGTCTGCTGCACAAAGGAAATTGAAATTTATGTGTGTGAGTTTGTTTTTGAACACTTGCCTCTGAAATCTGAATGAAACAGAAGAAAAAAAGGGGTCGTAATAATCATCAGGGTTTGGAATTGAAATGCAGAAAGCAGAGCAAGCTATCAGCAGAGAAGGCTGTCAGGGAAACACTGGTTTCTGATCTATTTATTCCTGCATTTGCACTACTTTAGATCTTTGGAATGTTTTGCATGACAGACATTAGTATAAATGCCCACAATTGCTGTATGGGGTCTGGCTTGCCCACCAAAGCACCAATTCCTTGTCCTCCCCTCCATTCCAGTCCTAACAATTAATACCAGTGCTTAAATGGGATGGCTCTGGGGTGCACACAGGAAAAATGAGCAACATGAAAACATTTTTTTTTGACCAATAAGGATCACTACTTTTTAAACTGCACTTTGAGACAGCAAATATTGGCCTTGTTTGCAACCTAGAACAGAGGACTGCTGCAGAAAGAGGCTGTTCATTTCCTAGATGCACTTAGATAGCAGCAACAGAAATCCACAGCCAAAACCTGAAGAAGTCAGTTGTTGGGTCAGATCTTCCCACAGTTTTAGGTGGTGTTACAGATCCTCTACAGTAACAGGGTTTTCCATCAGTTCAGGCTGCAGCTCAGATGAATAGCAAAGGGTCAGGAAGGCACCACAACCTTCATCAGCTCTGTAAGCCTATGGATAGGTCCTAGAGGGATCTTCCCTCTCCTGTGGGAACACAGAACAAGAACTACTAGAGGGAAATGAAAGGCAGGCCAGTTTAAATCAGAAACAGGCAAAATAAAGATTAACCATGGAGATGATTAAGCCACGGAATAAATAACCAAGGGATTTGCTGCCATTTGAGGCTTCACAAGTCAGCACTGAAAGATTCCCTCTAAGCCATCTGCCAAGTTTTATTGGTTAATGGTTGAAAAAAATGCTTGTGGAAGGGACACCACGCTCAAGTGCATAGTGGGAAATCCACAGTCAGAGTGCCAAAGCTCTGAGTTAATCACAACTTGGTGGAGGTGGCAGAGGGCAACTTCTCTGGCCTGTGTTACATGGGAGGAAAAAATAGATAATCTCCTCTAATTGTAGAGCAGTCTGCTGGCAAAGTTTGCAGTTTTACAAGAAGAAAGAGGAGTAGGAGGAAAAACAGCAAAGAGGGAGATGATTCTCCTGCAGATAGGAGCCAGCAGCTGGCTCTTGGAAAGAGGTGGTGGCACAGCTTAGAGCTGAACACAATTAGTTTCCATTATTTTTGTGAATGAAAATTATTTCACTTTCTCTGAGTGGGTTTTTTTTTGGTTTGGTTTGGTTTGGTTTTGGTTTTTTTAAGGGAGAATATTTCCTGCTACTGGTAAAAACAACACAGAGCAAAAAAAATCTGTATATTTTCCTGGTGAGAGAGGACAACTCATTAGGGGCTTTTTGTACTTCTATTTTTTACTCTTTTCTTGATGAGAAATAAATGGAACAACTAATACGGTAAACCAAACAATTCTTCATTCTTTCCCTTTTTTTCCCCCTCCACCAGTAGCTTCTTAAGCAGGGAATGGCTGCACAAAGACAAAAGCCAAAAAAATTATCAAAGAGAGAAGAGGGGCAAGAAATAGCAGGGAAAAAATAGAAGCCTTTCAGAGGAAGGACACCCTGCCATTTCTTCAAGTCTACCTTACCTCTGCTCCTGGACATCATTCTTTTGTGGAGAAAAGCCCAAATCTGTTTTAAAAAAAAATAAAAATAAATGTTTGATTTTTTTTTTCCTGTAACTAAGTTGATAGATAAAGTTTATGGCTTGTTCTGTGTTTTATTATAGGAGTGTGTCGTGTTAGGCTTAAATTATAACAAACTATGTTCAGATGATTCATATCTTTTTAACATTGAAATACTATCCAATACATTAATATAATAGAGAGGCTATATCATAAAATTATAGAATCGTTTTGGTTGGAAGAGACCTTTAATCTATGTGTATGTCATCTCCCTGTCACAGTAATCATAAGCCCTGCCTGTGCTGTTCATTTATTACCTCCTACATCTTTCTCAGGATGACGGGTGTGCCTCGAGGGAGCTTGTCCTGCTCATTTCTGCATGTCCTGCTGCCACCTAATGGCACTGAGCTCATCCTCCACCTCCTGAGAGAAAAAACGAGGTGAAAATCAGCTCTGAAGCTTCCAGCCGTGTAGAGCAAGGAGTTAAAAGTATTAAAGGCTTTAATTTTTAGAGTCATAAAAAATCTGGGGGTATTTAAGTTAATTTAACTCAGTGTTAACTCCTAGGAGCTTTGTCCTGCAGAAGCTATCTAGAGTCATGGAAAGTAGCTCAGTGAGGGGTGGGATGCTGTGTTCCCAGCTCGTGTGAAGGTGCCAGTCATGGCACAGCACACCAAGGGGTACCCCACAGGGGGTTTTTGAAGGGCAAACCAGCTAGGTCCATATTGCCCAGGAGCCGTGGGGGCTGCACTCTCAGGCACCCTCCAGTTACTGTGGTGGAAGGAATTAAGCTGCAGAAAGACTGGGTTCAGCTCGCAGGGAAATGCAGCAAATTGGTGTTGGCTGCTGCAGAACCAGTTGGGCTGGAGAGAGGCCCCAATATGGGCTCTTCTATAGGTGTGGAATATAGAGATTAAATGAGTCCCAGGTCAGAGAAGCCTTGGCTGTGAGGATGCTGTGCCAGGTCTTGGCCCAGGCTGAAGCAGGACAGCTGAGATGCCAGGACCAGTGACAATTATTGCTCCCAACACCCTGCCACTGAGGATTAAATGAAGCCATGCTGTGCTCAGCTCTGATACCCCACCTCTCCTCCCAAGTGACAGCCATTGTTCCAGGTCACCAAGTCAAACTCATCCTCTACTTTCTTCTCCTTTCAGTCACTAATTCTGTATCAATGTTAAGATCAGATTATTTTGTCTTCTTGTACTGGGTCTCCTACAAGTGGCTGCAGACCAGTCAATGGGAGACCTGCAGGGAACCAAAGCAGAGCTGTGAGCTGGGTGTTGCTGCTCCCAGGACAAGGAACTACCTGGATGAATGAGCTGACAAAATATGGCTGTTCCTCTGCTCCTCTGCAGCAGCAAACCAGCACTGCCCCACTGACATGAGTATCTTCCTGAGATTTCCCACTGCCTTGGTTCCTCAGTGCACATTAGGTTTAGATCTGGCTGTTGGTGAGTTCTTCCTGACTCCAAAAACTTCTATATGCATCAAGTTGATTGTTTTTAGCCTGTTCCAACACAGGCCAGGTTCTCCTAGTCCCTGGAACTGATTTCCTGGGGAAGAGGTTTTATTTCTTTCCAATTTAGGAGCTGGAGGAAGAAATAATGATAGAATAAAAACAAATGGAGGCTCTGCAGATGTGTGTTAACTAAACACCAGTGCTTTACGCTGAATGTGTCTTTCACTGGGATATTATTGTTGGGACAAGCTAATAAATCTCACACACAGTGACCCACCAGCCCCGTTCTGTGGGATTTGGCTGCATAGGTGCAAATATCTAACACAAGCTCCCAGCAGCCAAATAACTGCCTGTCATTGGTGACAGCAGGATGCCCACATTAACCAGAAGACTTTTCTTGGTGGATGACCATTGCCTCTTCTCAACAGGCAGAAGGAAAACCCTCTCAAAACTTGCCAGTGGATAAGGGGACCAGGTTTAAAGCTGTGTGGAGAAAGCTAACTGCCTTTCACTTAAATATTTGCTTTTCTTCAGATGAGGAACGAGAGCTAAATATCACCAAAAAGTTGGCTGCAGACTCCAGCTGTGCTTGGATTTGGGGGAAGGCCAAAAGGAGAGATTGGAGAGGGTTGAGCTGGTGGCCATAGGGATGAAGGCACCAGCAGCCTGCGTGGCTGAGAG